>NW_017670895.1:283662-337188 GCF_001879085.1 Nicotiana attenuata | reverse complement strand
ACCGTTCCAATTGTTGTCGGAACCGTTGCCATAGAATTAACGTTTTCCGACAACCGGTCCTACGAAACCATTCCAATAGACTGATATACGGAACGGTCGTGGGTAATTTTTTATTTTATGGTAACGGTTTTACTTCCCTCTACACTCCCCCCCCCCCCCGAAATTTTGGTAACCCGCCAAATGAACCCCATTTTTCATATTTTCTCAAACCCAAACACACTTAGGTGATTTTCCAAGAATAAGTCTTCTTCCAAATCAATTGTAAGTTAGTTTTTACTCATTTCTTTCAATCATTAACATCTTTTAACATGATTTCAACCTATCAAGTATTTTCATGGGGGAAATTGGGTGTTTTGGGTAGAACCTATTTTTTTCAAAAATTGGGGATTTGGACCTCGATTTGAGGTCCGATTTCAAAACAAATTATATATTTGAGTTCGTGGGGGAATGGGTAATCGGGTTTTGGTTCGAACCTCGGGTTTTGACCACGTGGGCCCGAGGGCAATTTTTGACTTTTTGGGTAAAACTTTGGAAAACTCATTTTCATGAATTGGGGTTGATTCATTTAGCACTTATTGATGTAATTAAGTAATTTGTGATTAGATACGAGCGAATTGGCGGTGGAATCAAGGGGTAAAGCTATAATTGAGACTTGAGTTGTGTTCGAGGCATCGGGGTAAGTGTTTGGTCTAACCTTAGCTTGAGGGATTAGGAGTTGAGTCCTATTTGCTATGTGGTATTAGTCGTGTACGACGTATAGGCATGGTGACGAGTATCTATACGTTGGTGTCTATCATGACCGTCAGTCTTTACATCGAGAATATTTGATTTCATTGTATTCTTCATGCTGTGGTGATGATTTCTAGTTGTTGTGAAAAGTTTGTGGAAGGAATTGAGACCTTTGAACATCTTGGAGCATTGGCTCGAGTTATATCATGAATTGTGAAAGTATATGAGATGATTGAACCCTTTGGAGCATTGGCTCAAGTGGTAAAGTGAGTTATGAAGTACAAGTGAAAGAGAAAGAGTTATTGAAATGTTCCCTTGCCGGGATTTAATCATTTACTTGTTGCTCCCTTGCCGGGATTTAATTGTTAAATCGTTGTTCCCTTGCCGGGATCCCTATATGTTCTTGTTTATTTCCCTTGCCCTTGTTTGTGATTGTTGTTTGGGTGAGGAAGAGTGTTAAAACACGAAGGGTGATGCCGTGCATTGTTTGCTATTGTGAGGAAAGAGTGTAAAGCATGAAGGGTGATGTCGTTCCGCACGATGTACCATTCCGTGCCAATTCTATTGATTATATGTGAGGAAAGAGAGTAAAAGCACAAAGGGTGATGCCGTGCATATTTTATTATTCTAATTGCTTTGGTGAGGAAAGAGAGTAAAAGAACGAAGGGTTATGCCGTGCACGTTTTCATTATATTATTGCTCGGTGAGGATGAGAGTAAAAGCACGAAGGGTGATGCCGTGCACTTATTTGATTTCTGCTTCTTGTTGACATTGTAGTTATGTTGTTCCTTTTCTTACTAGATGCTTTATTCGGAACTGTTATCTCCCTGTAACATGTTTCCCCCTCCCATCCTTAGTTGTTTATTTCTGCTTTGTTTCCGCTGTATATTATATAATTGCACAGGTTTATGTGGTAGTCTGGTCTAGCCTCGTTACTACTTCGCCGAGGTTAGGCTGGGCACTTACCAGCACATGGGGTCGGTTGTGCTGATACTACACTCTGTGCTCTTTTGCACAGATCCAGGCCCCGGAGTAGCATTTGGTCATCAGCAGTAGATTGGGAGTTATCCTTCAGTCTGAGACTCCAAGGTAGCACTGCTGGCGTGCGCAGGCCCGGCGTCTCTTCTATCAGTTTTATGTTCTGTTGTCATTTGTACTCGAGACAGACTATGTTCTTTTCTTTCAAATACTTATTTGTAGTAATCCTAGACAGTCCGTGGATGTTGTGACACCAGGTTCTGGTTAGAGGCATGTGTTGGTCTTCAGGATAATTTGGTTTTATATTTTATTTAAGACTTCCACTTAATGTCATATTCCGCTGTCATTTAAATATTTAACGCTTGTTGTTATGATTGATAAAAGGATTTAAAATGAAATAGGTAGGAGTTTATGATTTGTGGCTTGCCTAGCTTCTACGAGAAGGCGCCATCACGACCCCCGAGGGTGGGGAAATCCGGGTCGTGACAAGTAGGTTGTTATAACTAACCGTTGTTTTCTTTCATTGTTGATTACCTTACTATCTTATTTTTATTCTGCTTTTATATGACTTTTTGGTACTGTCCCTTCTTGTCTATATTTTCATTAATGTGGTGTTTGTGAGCACGTGATTTTTGTCCCATATGAATTACTCCTACAGAATCTCAAAGAATTGGATTTTTTTTAATTATTTGTCATTTTAGGAATTATTGTAGAATTTTCTTAATTATTTGTATTTTTCTGTGCATGTTTAATTTCATTTAAATCATGAAAAATACAAAAAAAATGTCGCGCATTGCATTTAGGATTTATTTTTACATTTTTTAGAATTAATCAGTAATTATTTGTTTTATAAAAATATGAAAATTACAAAAATAGCTCATTTTACATTTTTTATCTTTTAATTTTTAGTTTATCAATTTTCCTCTTTTAATTTAGAATTAAGTGTTGTTTAAAATTTTTATAATTAGCTAAGTAGTTTAATTTCACACTTTTGGACAATTTAGGATTTTTAATTTCTAGGATTTTAATAATAAAAAAGGGAAAAAGGAAGAGAAAAGAAAATGAATTAAAAGGGATTTTTGGAATTGGGCTAATACACCAAAGACCCCAAAAAATTCGACCCAACCCAGTCCAAATCCACCCAAAAACCCCAATCCCAATATCAATTAACCCGGTCCAGCCCCGTTTCAGTCCCAAACGACCCCGTTTTATTCCAATTTGATATCAGTCGTTGGATCTCATAAATCCAGCGGCCCGAAACTGAACGGACTCTTACCTTATAACTGTCCGAACCGAGTCAACCCACCCCCCAAAATCAAAAGATTCACCTATTTCTCCTGTCTCTCACCCTCACCTGTATAACCCTAGCCGCCTCATTTTCGACGCCGCCTTCACCGTGAACCACCACCGAAAATCGCCTCACGGCGGTACCGGTAGTGCAATCGCCCCCAAAATAATACCACGAACTCCCCTACATCTCCCCATTCCAAATCTTCACTCCTCTTCCATCGAATCAAACCTGTTTTGTTCGAATCTTAAATAAAAAAATCCGGCCAAAACTTGAACCGTTCCAAATCGTTTCAAACTTACACCATATGACCTTTACCCCTCTCTAAGCCCCAAACCACCCTTAGCCCCCTTCGAATCCCTCTCCATCCATTCGAATTCCAGATCTAAGAATCAAACCTGAAAAACCTAGTTTTCCCCAAAATTGATCCCAAGGTTCCTTTGCTCCTTTTTTCTTTCAAAGTCGAGGCTCCCAGACGTCCTTTCTTTCATGGAGATCCAGTCAAAGCCATGCAAGGCCGGATCTCCTAAAAGAAGAGACCTCTGTTGGTCAAGGCGAGGGCGGAAGGCAAGGGTTTTCTGACGATTATTTCTTCCAGTCCCCTTGGTAAGTTTCTATCGCTCTCCCCTTTTCTTTTATTTCCCCTTCTTTCTGTTTCAAAGGTCGAGCTAGTTTTTCCTTCATAACTTGATTTCAGTTTTGCAAAAAATTGTTTGTTCTTTGATTGTGTTTAATTAGTAATTTTGCCTAGGTTACATTAGTTTGTTCTGTTTTCCGAATCATTCCAGTTTGTTGTTCAAAATTCCATTTTTTGTTTGCTAATTTGGTTTAATTCACATTCAATTCAGTTTAAATATTAGCATTCATGGCTTTTGGTTTAATTCCTTGCTTAATTTAGGGTTTAGTTATGAATTGTTTTCACATGAAGCATGTTGAACATGTTAGTTAATTCTGATTGCTTTAAATCGAGTAGGGCTAAAATTAGGCTTATAAACAGTTTGTTCGATTTCTTTTCTTCTTTCCATGTGTTGTCTAATTAATGAAAGCATAGATTAGATTAATTAGGTTTCCAGTTCAGTATGGTATTAATATCCTTTAGGGCTCCAGTTTCCTTTTTCTTTTCAATTTGTTTGTTTGTTAGTGTTTAATGAAGTTTAAAATTAGCATTTTTAGCATCATTTGATTCCTTTCTTCTTTACTGGCTGATTAATTGTTCAAAATTTGAAATATGTTGTTCATTGTTGAGTATTTGTTAAATGTGAGTTCCAATTGATGAATTATTGATGCCTTTTGATTCAATTTGCCTCTGATTTCTATTAGAGAATTGTTAGTCTAATCTGTGACTCTTCAAGACTTTTAAGGCTTAAATGAACAAGTAGAAACTTTAGGAACCCATTTGGACTAGAAAGTTTAGGTAGAACATGAAATAAGTAGTAACCTAAAGGGTAAAAAGGGGTTTTCACTTGGGCTGAAAATCAGATATTTCTAGGAAAGTGTACAGTTGTCCTAGCTGTTTTAAAAAATGTGCTGAAAATAGGACAGCTGTACCAAGGGCTATTAAAAGGACTGTACTATTATTCCCTAGGATAAGGAACATGCTAAAAGATGCCCTCCCTTTAGGCAACCTATATGTAGTCTCTATTTTTCTGAAAAAGACAGATTCTCATGCACCTTTTCATCAGTAATTTTTCTGAAAAAGTTCTATTTCTCCTCTGAAAAGTTCATACTGAAAACAGCTTTGAAAACTTCAAAAATCTCTTATTCCTTCCAAGCTTGAAGCATGGTTTGAAATAGAAGCTCTTTTAGTCCTCTTAGCTGAATCTTTTGGATTTCAAGTTGGTTCTTAGTTTTCTAATTTGAATCTCTGGGTCATTGTGGTGTTGTTGCTGTTGTTTCTTGCTGCTGAAGTTCATTTTGTTCAGAGAAATCTGCCTTCACTTGTTTATTTTGCTGAAAAGGTACACATTCGGGACTCACATGTTTGACCTAGGGTCATTTGGTTTATGTAACCTGTTTCTGATGTTTGAATGCAAAACCTTCTCTTGCTGATTGTCTTTCACTATTTTTATCTTATTCATGCCTTATGATCATGATTCATCAAATGTCTTAAAACTATTACCCTACTAGCATGTTGAATACTTCACTTAGCTTAAGTCCTTTTGATGTATAAGAGAATGCAGAATGTCTGAACCTGAATTCCTGAACACTGATTTAGCTTTTTATTGTTCTTTTAGTTAATGTTAAGGTTACATGGGTTTAGGGCTTTTATATGAACTAATGGCCATTATCACTGTTATTAGTTTGTGTTGGCATGTGATATGGCCATAAGGCCAAGAGGTTTCAAGGCTGAAGTTGGAATGTGAATTTGTGAGGGACAGTTCCATAACTGTTTTCTCGCAAATACACACGTTGTAAGAGGAGACTTGATGGCAAAAAAGGGGATCAGAAGTAAGAACGAGGAGTATCTTTGAGCATATTCAGGTAGTAGCATAAGTTGTAAAAGATGATTTTGTTATATTCAGGATTTTCAAGTATTGTACATGGATTTCTGTAACTTTTAAAATTCAGTTTCCTTTTTTCCTGGTTTGTTTAGTATTGGGTCATTACAATTAAGACCCATTGTCCATTTGATGAACATGTGTCATAGCTGCAACTGGGCCAGGCTTATAGCCAGGCCCAAGTTGAGATCCATTCGAACAGAATCGAGGATTTAGGCTGTTGAGCCTGGGCTTTAAGCCCAATAGTTTAATAATATGTAAAATGCCTCTCTTGAATTATGGTGTAAATGCATGCGTTTGTTATTTTTCCTTTTGCAAATCATAGTAATATGACAAAACCTTCGAATTTGAATTGCTTTATTTTTTGAAGTTTCATATTTTTTTTAAATTAAGTGAACTGTGCTCCTTACTTTTCTTTTCCTTGTCAAGTTTGGTTAAAGTTTTTTTTTAATGCAAAGAGGTGGATAGGCCCAGCCAGTGCCAATGCACAACTGGGCATGCCTAAAAAATATAAGCCCAACGTGAGCTGATTGTCTACTGGACTCTCAATTGTATCCTTGGCTTCTGATTTCTGGGCCATTCGTGAGCCCAATTTTCAGCTCTCAAAGCTGATTCATTAGCTGGCTGTTTCTGGCCCACTCCCCTTGTCCCAAAATTTTTTTAAAACTTTTTCATGATTAGTTAGCCTTTGTTAAATTAAGTCCTAAATAGGAATATCCTAGGTGACCTTCATTAAATAAGTTTCTTCTAAAAGGAAAAATTATTTGAGGTGTGCCATGTTTTAAAACCCATAACACATGGCCCTCACAAATTTAGATCAAGTAATTAGAGGTGCGCCATACACAAAGAAAATCCTATAATTTATGGCCCTCATATAAATAAAATTGGTATAGAAATTGCGTTGAATCCTCGTAGTTTGCTTTAGGCGCGTTAATTAATAATTGTCATAGCTACGGGTACGGTTTCTGTGACGTAGTTGTGATGCCTAGTTGCTAAAATTCGGGGGTACATTTATGCGACCCGGCCACAATTTAATCTTTAAAAATTAAACATGTTGTAGATCGTGGATACGGTTCCCGTGACATGATTCCCAATATGTAACAATAAAATAATTAAAAGCGATTAATAAGTCAAAATGAACCATAGGTTAAAACATGTATTCAAATCAGATAATAGGCCAATCTTAATAGTTTAAGCGACCGTGCTAGAACCATGGAACCCGGAAATGCCTAACACCTTCTCCCGGGTTAACAGAATTCCTTATCTAGAATTTCTGGTTCGCAGACTTTAAAAATAAAAGTCGAATTTTCTCGATTTGGGATGTAAAAATAAACCGGTGACTTGGGACACCAAATAAACTATCCCAAGTGGCGACTCTGATAAATAAATAATCCCATTTCGAATAATGTCACTTAAAGTGGAAAAACTCCCTTATACTCCCTCGGGTGGGTAAAAAAGGAGGTGTGACAGCTCTGGCGACACTGCTGGGGATAATAACCCAGAACTTTTGTTCAGGGTTTAAGAATTCGAGCTTAGAATAACTGTTATAATTGGCTTTTATTTATTATCTGATTTTTATTGCATGTTTGGGTCTAATGTGCTAAATGTCGCTTTTTACTGATTTGATATTATTTGAACTGTATATAAACTGTTACGAAACCCTTCTCTTCTCATCTTCGGGGATGTGCACGCTGGCGTGACTCCCCTTTCTGTTAGTGTCATACCTTGAAATAAGAAAGAGGCTCGGACAAGTTACAAAGCCAGATGGCTTTTTGGTTCCCGGCATGTAGCCCCCCCCCCTCCCCCCGGCTCGAGTTGTCCGCTCGGGTACACAAGTCTAGAACAATACACCCAGGTTTTAAACTTAGAATAACTCAGTCTCATGCCGGATCCCTAGTAGGAACGTATGTTTGCATCATGTGCATTTGACTTTGAGGATTCAACACAGGGGTTGGGTCCGTCTAGGACAGGTGAACCCCAGAATCAAAGACTATCCTGATGCATATTTTACGTGTTATTTATGCAATTATTTGCTTCGATTTGCATGTTGACCGGTTGCTAGAATAGGGAAGGAATAAATTTGAGGTATGAGGGAATTGATTACCCGTCTTTGAAAAAAAACCTGGTGTCCAAAATAAGCCGAAACTCTGCCAAAATTTTGAAAAAAAAAGAGAGAGAGAAAAAAAAAGGAAGAATTTGGTTTCAAAAGTGTCATGTCTTTTCTCTTTTTTTATTATGTTAAAACTGACCGAACTACGCAAGTTTGATTCTCACCGGATGTGAGATACGTAGGCAACCCCCATCGGGTCCAACTCCATTTTTGCAAAAAATAACCCAAAAAAATGAAATGTTGTTATTCTTTCTTAAATGAAATTAGGTAGTGTCGTTCTTGTCTAAATAGCCCAAAATGTCCCCAAAAGGACGCCGGAAGGCTGTTTTTGCAAGAATAACCACCTATTCCCCTTTTTCAAATTTTTTGCTACCTAGCAAGCACAACTCTAAAATCTTCCCTTTCGAAGTGCTGAAGGGCCGTATTTGTAAGAGTAGCCGTGTTATTTTAATGTTTGCAAAATTGACCTCTTTTGTAGAATTCGCTCTGTTTTAAACCAATCACCTTAATTTAAATGTGCAAAATGAGCACGAGTCAAAACTTGCCAATGAAGGTCATGTCCAAGATTCCTTTGGAACTGTATATGTGGTGGGAAGATCTGGGTAAATCAGGACAAGATGTGGTCAATCTCTACTTAGGGGGTCTCACCGGGTTATTGAAGATCAAGCCTAGAGGAGACATAATAAAGGCACTGGTTACGTTTTGGGACCCAGCTCACAACGTGTTTCATTTCTCGGATTTTGAACTCACATCCACTTTGGAAGAGATAGCTGGGTATATTGGGAGCACTAAAGCTCTGAGACACAAATATTTGGTCGCTCCAAGAGCTGTCACTCCGCACAAATTTATAGATTTGCTGAAGATAAGCAGGGGGGTCCAATACCCAAATTTGGTAGTCGGGTTTTCTACTCCACATTTCATATACCAGAGATACGGCCACATAGGGGGGTTCAACAATCCAGAAAGCAAAATTTGCAGTAAGGGGAATCGACTGAAATGGGAAGAGCACAGATGTGTTGCTTTCATGGTGGCATTTTTTGGTCTGCTAGTGTTTCCTAGAAAGGATGGAAATATTGATATAGGGATAGCCGAGGTCGTCAACACCTTGCTTACCAATGCCAAAAGCACTCTCGCACCCATGATAGTGTCAGAAATGTTCCGAGCCCTCACTGCCTGCAAGGCCGGAGTTGACTTTTTCGAGGGGTGCAACTTATTGTTATAAATGTGGATGATAGAGCATCTATGTCATCGTCCCCGGTACATGAATTATGGGTTGACAGGAGAAAGTTGCATAGAGGAATTCTATACAAGGGTCGACGGTTTCAAAATTCCAGAGGGGGTCGCAGAATGGATATCTTGCCTCCGCTCTATCACAGCAAATCAGATAGAATGGACGTTGGGGTGACTTCCTGTTGATGAAATCATATACATGCCAGCCTCCGGTCCCCACTTCCTCCTGATGGGTCTTAGAAGTATCCAGCCTTATGCCCCGTACCGGGTTTTGAGGCAACTAGGGAGATGTCAAACAGTTCCCAAAGATGAAGACCTCAGCATCCATGCAGTCGAGATCCGTTCCGATGGTCAATTCCATGAAGCAGTGGTTCGCCAGATCTGGAGTGAGTGTCAATATCTAACGGCGGATACCCGAGTACGAGATCTGTCCAAAGGTGAAGTCTCATCTGGTTACCTCGCTTGGTACAAAAGGGAAGTTGAGTTTGTAAGGCCGGCTAAAGACCCCACCTCCAAGAATTTGTTGAAGCTTCACAAGAACAGTGGGAGTGGTTGACAAAAGAAAATGAATACCGAGCCACCATAGGTGGGCTAAAAGGGCAAATCAGGGATCTCAAGTTGGATAGTGTTGTGCAAGCTGTCGCAGCCGAGGGTGAAAGAGAAAGGCTAGTCCAAGAAAATGAAGCTCTCAGAGCCCAGGTTCGACAACTGAGAATAGTAGCCAAGAACCCGGACAGAAGCAGAAAAGATGAAAGGATCATCTACAACCTTATACAAAAAGGTGCGTGACTGTGAAGATGATTTGCAAAAGACTGAGTCTGAGCTAGCAAAAGTACGAACAAAGTTGGCTAAAAATACAGAAGAACGGGCAGCTCTCGTTCGATAGTTGAAAGAAAGATATGAAAAAGGGGTCATAGGTTGGGAAAAGGAGATTAACAACCTCGAAGGTAAAATGGCTAAACAAGCCGAGAGAGAACATTGCTACGCTTTGATGGCATAGCTAGAGGGAGACCTACAACATTTGCAAGGACAGAATCATACAGCTACCCAGGTTTTCGAGGCTAGGTCTCAACAGATTGGGCGATTATTGCAAGAAAAAGGCATCATCAGGGAAAGGGTCAGAAGAATAGCTGATTACGTTGTGATGAAATGCAATCAGTGCGAGGACATGACTAGCTCCATGTTTTTTGCCACAGTGATGATGTTCGTCCGCCAGATAATGGATGATCTCTATCGCCTCTAGGATGACATGGCGCAGAGGCCCGCAACAATACCAACTGGTGTTCCTAGGGCAGCTTGGAGGCATTGATGTACTCTTGATTGTTTTCTCTTTTTCGAGTCTGTTCGAGTCTGTCTGTAGTTTTAAAATTCATAGAAAAAGTATGTTTCGAGTCTTTTGTAATTCAGTAAAGTAGAAGTTTTATTAACAAAAATTTGGAAAACCCCAAAAATTATTTCTTTATTTTTCGCATCTATGCCTTGAACTACGTAATGATCTGATTCACGTGGCGTCGTGATACGTAGGCAATCCTCATCGGATCCGGTCATGAATTTATAAATAACTCAAATAAAAGAGGAATCTGGAAAGGAAAGAACCAAAAGAAAAACAAAGAAAAAAAAGAGAGAAAAAGAAAAGAAAAAAAGAGAGCCAAAGAAAAACCAAAAGAAAAGCGAGAAAAGCAAGAGAGAAAAGAGAGGAGAGGAAAACAGGAATAACAGGAGAAGCATTAAAGAGCCAAAGTGGAAAGACAGGAAAGTTGGAGAGATAAACGAAAGCCAGGATGAAACACGCAACCGTTGCAAAACATGTAGAAACACATTTAACTGTCTCGCACTAACCGGTTTGTTGTGTTTGCTACAAGCCAGGCTTTATTTTAAGGTGGATGGTTTTGTGGTAGTCTGGCTTCACATCCCTACTTCACAAGATCAAAGGGAAGTGTCGAAATGTCATCTGAGGGTCATCTACCAACGGTTCCTATCCCCGAGGATAGCCCGATCTCGGCCATCCCAACATCAGAGTCGGCCGCTACTGAGGAAAATAGAATTTTGCGTCTCCGCATGATGGAAATGTGGGACGCCTGGTCCAACGGTAGGGAACCACCAAGTGCGATACCTGGATTCCCTAAGCTATTTCCCAGGGCAAGTGGGGCTTCCAACATCCCCATAAGTTACCCAAATAACCCACTGGGATATCCTACCATCTCAGCCCACTTTGCTGGAACACCTTCTGAGGCTCGCCCCCAGGTGTTAACTTCAGGTGCGGCCTCAAACATATTCACTGCGCCACCCTGTTCGGCTACGGCACAACCAACTCTACCCAGGCCTAGCTTTGATCCATTAGCCTTCACCTTTCAAGCACCATCTTTCCCAATGGAGCCAACCCAGTTTACTACCAATGCTTACCCTCAGCCACCCTGGTACGAGTTTGCCGCGGGGCAGGAGAAAACAAAAAAAAACCCTGAACAAGAGGATATTACCAGAAAGATGAGGAGCATGGAGCAGAGTCTCAAAAATATACAGGGTTTGAGCGGGCAAAAGAGCGTATCTTACGCTGACCTGTGTATGTTCCCACACGTGCATTTACCCCTAGGTTTCAAAACCCCAAAGTTTGAAAAGTATGACGGGCATGGGGATCCCAAAGCCCACCTGAAGAGGTACTGCAATCAATTGCGAGGAGCAGGTGGAAAAAAGGAGCTCCTCATGGCTTATTTTGGGGAGAGCTTGGTCGGTATTGCTTCTGAATGATACATGGATCAGGATATATCTCGGTGACACATTTGGGACGACCTGGCTCAGGATTTGGTCAGGCAGTTTCAGTATAATATTGACATAGCCCCTGACAGGAATTCATTGTCAAATCTAAAAAAGAAGTCGTCGGAAAGCTTCCGAGAGTATGCTGTCAAATGGCGCGAACAAGCGGCCAGAGTCAAGCCTCCAATGGATGAAACAGAGATGGTTAGTGTTTTTCTTCAAGCCCAAGAGGCTGATTATTTTCAGAATATGATGTCTGCGATGGGGAAATCGTTTGCCGAGGCCATCAAAATTGGTGAAATGGCCGAGAATGGTCTAAAGACAGGGCACATATTGCGTCAATCTGCTATATGGGCTACCTCCCAAGCGATTCAAGGTGGGTCTGGAGGTGTAGCAAATCGAAAGAAGAAGGAAGAAGTGGCAATGGCAACTTCAAGTGTAAGAAAATCCCGTCCACCCAGACCTTACTTCGCTACAAGTACCCCACAACATTACTATCCCCATCAAGATGCGGCCTATGCTATGGCTCCTCAGCCATACGCAGTGATGAATGCACAACCATACGTTAGGCCACAACAACAGTTCAACCAAAACCGAGCTCCATTTCCCAGAAATGAACCTCCTCGCCAAGCTCAGTATAATCCCCAACCTCCACAAAATAGCTTCCCCTACTATGCTCGTGCCCGAGAACCACCCGGGACGGCAAACTTCACGCCCATTGGTGAGTTATATTCTAGTCTTTTCCCGAAACATGTCCAGATGGGTCTGTTGCGACCCGTACCCCAAACCAGGAAGAAAGTAGAGTCGCCCGCCTACAGAGCCGGTACTCGATGTGCTTACCATTCGGGAGCGGAAGGTCATGGTACGGACGACTGTTGGACCCTGAAAAGGGCTGTTGAAAATCTCATAGAACAAAAGCGGATAGTGCTAAAGGACGAAGGCGTTCCTAATGTAACCAACAATCCATTACCAGCTCACAACAACTGGCTGGTTATTGGAATAATTTGTGAAGATAAAGAGTTTGACCCAGCTCTAAAAGCCATCATTGCCATAGCCGATGTGGAAAAGAAGCCAAAGGCTGCCGTAAAACAAGACAAGGGGGAGAAGAAGAGTAAACTGACCCCACAAAATACAGAAAAGAAAGTGGAAACCGATACTGGGGCAGCGCCCTCAAAAGATGTCGTTCTTTATGTTCCCCGGGGCCACAAGAAAGAACAAATGTAATTGAGACCTCCAAGAAGGTTTGAGCTAAACAAGGGATCTAAAATGTATGTGCCTAAAGGGACCTACATGGTGCGGGGGCCAGTAATTTCACCAAGGCTGAATGAGCCTGTGGTTATTGGCCGCGCACCGCAGAGGCCCATGACAGATCCTACTGTCGTCCCATGGAATTACAATAAGGCAGTAGTGACCTACAAAGGAAAAGAAGTCTCGGGAGAAGCAAAGGAAAATAACCTGGCCGAGAAATACCTCAATCTGGAGGAAGTGAATAATGCCACGAAGAAGCATTTCCCACTCAAGAAGCCATTGAGTGCTGAAGAAGCAGAAGAGTTCTTCCGAAAAATGAAAATGGCAGACTACGAGATAATTGACCAACTCCAGAAGTCCCTTGCTCAGGTCTCTTTGTTGTCTCTGCTAATGAATTCAACCGAACATCAGAAAGTGTTGATCAAAACACTCAACAAAGCGTATGTTCCCATTGAAACCACTGTGGAACAGCTGGAAAGGATGGCGGAATGATTTTTTGCAGTCAATGAAATTTCTTTCAGCAATAATGATCTACCCGCGGAAGGGGCCGCCCACAACAAATCCCTTCACCTGACAGTTAAATGCGAGGGATATTATGTGAAAAGGGTCATGCTGGAGATATTTGCCCTCTCTCAACTCTGCAAAGAATGGAGATCGGTACTGAGAGAAACAGGCCCAACAACGTCCGTGTGCGTGCCTTTGATGGCATCAAGAGAGATACCATTGGTGAAATTGATTTGATTCTGACTATTGGTCCGGAGGATTTCGAGGTGACCTTTCAGGTCTTAGACATGGATACTTCCTATAATTTCCTCTTGGGAAGACCTTGGATTCACGCAGCAGGGGCTGTACCTTCTACTCTCCACCAGATGGTGAAACTTGAATATGAAAATCAGGAGATTGTAGTCCATGGAGAAGATGAGCAATCGATTTACCGGGACCCATCAGTCCCATGTCTCGAAGCTAGAGAAGGAAGTGAACACATAGTCTATCAAGCTTTCGAGGTTTTGGTCGCAGACCAATATGAAGAGGGAAGCCCTTGCCCTCAACCCTTTCTCTCAAATGCGTCAATTATGGTTGCCAAGGAAATGATCAGGCATGGTTACAAACCCGGGAAGGGGCTCGGGACGTCATTGCAAGGAATCACCAAACCTATCACTTTGGCTGCTACCGAGAAGTTCTTTGGGGTAGGTTTCCAACCCACGCCAGCTGATGAAAAATGGGCAAATAAATGAAAGAACAACGGTTGGGTCTTTCCCCAGCCGATTCCGCATCTTTATAGAATATTTGTCAGGCCCAAGTACAATGAGGAAGAGGAAGATGAGGCCTTCACGACCGAGGAAATTGAAGAAATCTGTGGGGCTATGAGGCAAATGCTGTACGAAACCCACATGGTTCAGCCGGGAGAAGGCTCAAGCACCGCTGAGGTGCTATACATGGGGCCCAATGCCAAATTGCAAAATTGGAAGGCTACTCCGTTCCCAATCAGGCGAGAATCCCGATAGTCCAGACCCACCACCTTTTCTGCATCACGAGTTATATCAGGGTGTAACTCGGATGTTTTCTTTTAGTTTCCTGTCTTTAATTCCAATGTAAATCCTGTTATCTTAAAAAATTCAATGAAATGAAATCAATATTTTATCGTTCATCTCTCTTTACTCTTTCTGATTTTTGTTACCTTTTCTTATTTCTTCTTTCAGTTCTAATAATGCGGCTTTAAATAACATGACATGCTTGCGGACTTCATGCCCAGATCCAAACACGCTGTCTAATTGTGAAATAATGAATCAAGAACCGGAATATGATGAAGAAGAGGCTTTTAGGGAAATAAATCGAGAATTGGAACAATTTGAGAATAAACCTAAACCGAACTTAAATGAAACCGAGCCGGTTAATTTGGGTAGTTCTGAAGAAGTCAAAGAAACCAAGATAAGCATTACACAGATGAAAAAACCCGAGACGCATTGATCCAACTTTTGTTTGAATTCAAAGATGTGTTTGCTTGGTCATACGATGACATGCCAGGACTAAGTGTCGATTTGGTGGTTCACAAGTTTCCAACCTACCACCCCGATTATCCCCCTGTCCAGCAAAAGCAAAGAAAGTTCAAAACTGATATTAGTGACAAAATTAAAGAAGAGGTCACAAAACAGTTGAAAGCGGGGGTGATCCGAGTGGTTCGATACACCACATGGTTAGCCAATGTATGGAAAAACTCGAGTGTGTGTGGATTACAGAGATCTGAACAAAGCAAGTCCCAAGGACAACTTCCCTTTGTCGAACATCCACATCCTTGTTGATAACTGCGCCAAACATGAGATACAGTCTTTCGTAGATTGTTATGCAGGATATCACCAGGTGTTGATGGATGAAGAGGATGCGGAAAAGACAGCTTTCACCACACCCTGGAACACTTATTGCTACAGGGTCATGCCTTTTGGTCTGAAGAACGCTGGGGCAACTTATATGAGGGCCATGACTGCCATTTTTCATGACATGATGCACCAAGAGATAGAGGTGTATGTGGACGATGTGATCATCAAATCCAAGACCCAGGACGACCATGTCTGGTACTTGAGAATATTCTTTGAGCGGCTGCGTAAATATGATTTGAAACTAAGTCCGGCCAAATGTGCATTTGGGGTTCCGTCTGGCAAACTCTTGGGATTTATAGTCAGTCGGAGGGGCATCGAGTTAGACCCAACAAAGATAAAGTCTATTCGGGATTTGCCTCCTCCAAGAACCAAGAAAGAGGTTATGAGCCTGCTGGGAAGGTTGAACTACATTAGCCGATTTATTGCTAAGTTGACTTCTACATGTGAAACCATCTTCAAGCTGTTAAAGGAAGATGCAGCAATTAAATGGACAGATGAGTGCCAAGAAGCCTTTGACAAAATCAAAGAATATCTGCCGAACCTGCCAGTCTTGGTCCCACCTGAACCTGGGAGGCCTTTGTTTCTGTATTTGACAGTCTTGGAGAATTCTTTTGGATGTGTCCTCGGACAACATGACGTAACCGGGAAAAGAGAGCAGGCGATCTACTATTTGAGCAAAAAGTTCACAAGTTATGAAACCAAATATACCCTGTTGGAAAGGACTTGCTGCGCTCTAACTTGGATTGCTCAGAAGCTGAGGCATTACTTGCTAGCCTACACCACTTACCTCATTACCAGGTTGGATCCTCTGAAATATATATTCCAGAAGCCAATGCCTACAGGGAGGTTAGCAAAATGGAAGATCGTGCTCACTAAATTTGACATAGTCTATGTCACCCGCACGGCAATGAAAGCCCAAACTTTAGCGGATCACCTGGCTGAAAACCCTGTCGATGATGAATACCAGCCCTTGAGCACTTACTTCCCGGATGAAGAGGTAAACTAAAAGTTGAGATAACATCAGAAGACACCGATGCTTGGAAAATGTTCTTCGATGGAGTTGTGAACGCAAAAGGCGTTAGAATTGGGGCAATCTTGATCTCACCCACCAGTCAGCAGTATCCAGCCACAGCCCGGCTTCGATTTTTCTACACAAACAACACTGCCGAGTATGAAGCTTGCATTGGGTATGAACATGGCAATCGACCAAGATGTCGAAGAATTGTTAATCATGGGAGATTCGGATCTGATTATCCGACAAGCTCAGGGAGAATGGGAGACCCGGGATGTCAAGCTTATTCCGTACAGGCAATATGTGGAATATCTTAGCAGGCGGTTCAGTCGAGTTCAGGTACATTCCTCGTTTTCACAATGAGTTGGCCGATGCACTCGCTACTTTGGCTTCGATGTTGCCATATCCAGGCAATCTCCATATTGACCCTTTTGAAATCCATATCCGAGAAAGGCACGGTTACTGCAATACGGTTGAGGCAGAACCGAATGTTCAACCATGGTATCATGATATCAAGAGATTTCTAAAAACTAAAGAATATCCTGATCAAGCCAGTGGAGACCAAAAGAGAACTATTAGACGACTTGCAAGCGGTTTCTTCTTGAGCGGTGAGGTCTTATACAAAAGGACTCCAGATCTCAACTTATTAAGATGTGTTGACGCTGAAGAGGGCGGAAGAATCATGTATGAAGTGCACGTAGGGGTGTGTGGACCCCACATGAACGGGTATGTTTTGGCAAAGAAAATCCCCCGAGCAGGCTATTATTGGATGACGATGGAAAAAGATTGCTTCAGTTTCGTCCGGAAATGTCATCAGTGTCAGGTGCACGATGACTTGATCCATGCACCGCCTACAGAACTGCACCCATGTCAGCACCTTGGCCATTTGTTGCCTGGGGCATAGACGTCATTGGGCCGATCGAGCCAAAAGCTTCAAATAGGCATAGATTCATATTGGTCGCTATTGACTACTTCACGAAGTGGGTTGAAGCAATTACTCTCAAATCTGTCACCAAGAAAGCTGTGGTAGACTTTGTGCATTCTAATCTCATCTGCCGTTTCGGTATTCCTGCAACTATCATTACAGATAATGCTGTAAACTTGAATAGCCACTTGATGAGGGAGGTATGTGAGCAGTTTAAGATCATGCATCGAAATTATACTCCTTATCGGCCCAAAGCCAATGGCGCTGTCAAAGCAGCAAACAAAAATATCAAGAAGATTATGAGAAAGATGATCCAAAATTCCAGGCAATGGCATGAAAAGTTGCCATTTGCATTGTTGGGATATCGCACTATTGTGCACACATCAGTCGGAGCAACCCCGTATCTTTTGGTTTATGGCACTGAAGTCATAATACCCGCAGAAGTTGAAATCCCTTCTTTTCGGATCATTGTTGAAGCTGAAATTGAAGACAGTGAGTGAGTCAAAACCCGTCTAGAACAGTTAACCCCGATTGATGAAAAGCGAATGGCCGCAGTCTGCCACGGGCAGTTGTATCAACAAAGAATGGCCCGTGCCTACAACAAGAAAGTGTGGTCTAGAAACTTTGAAATGGGGCAACTCGTTTTAAGGCGTATTCTCCCCCATCAACAGGAAGCAAAGGGAAAGTTTGCTCCTAACTGGAAAGTACCATACATTATCAGAAAATTGTTGCCAAAAGGGGCGTTGTACCTGGGAGACATTGAAGGAAATGACCCTAAAACAACTGTAAATGCAGACGCAGTCAAAAGGTATTATGTCTAAGCCTTCTGCAGCAACAACATTATTCGATTGGGATGACGAAGGCTTTCTTTCTCGCTACCCTAAGCACTCCCATACTTTGCTAACCCTTAGAGCCGGTTAGCTTTCTTTCATTACCCTCTTTGGAACTTGAAAACGTTTGTAAAAAAAAAGAAAAAAATAGAAAAAGAAAAAGAAAGCAACAAAACAAAATATTTCCCTAAACTACGTTCGACTTGATTCCGAAAGGATACGTAGGCAGCCTCTCTCTGGGGTTCAGTCACACCAAAATAAAAATCCAATTTCCCCCAAAAGTGAAACTGGAGCAGATGTTATAATGGTTCACTGATAATCCTGCCTGAACGGTTCCAAAGTTGTATTTTAATCCAAATTCTTTTTACCCCAAACCTTGTTCAAGTCCTTCCGATCAATTGGTGAAAAGTGCTCAAATCCGAGAACGCAGTTGTTTGAATCCAATGCAATCAAGATGAGAGAAATAAAATGAGAGAGTCTTATTGGTGAAAACCCACGAGCACCGTAAGTCGAAGATGAGCAGAGAAATGGAAAATGAGAGAGTCTTGTTAGTGAAAACTCGTAAAGACCACTATAAGGCGATGGTGAGAAGAGAAATGAGAGAGGTCAATTGGCGAAAACCCGCAAAGGGCGCCGTTGATCGAAAAGAAGAAATCCCGCACCATCATTGGCACTGAAAGAATCCTGGCAAGGTTTCTTGGTTTTAAAACATGGGTCGCATTGGGTTTATGAGAAGTTGGATAGTTGTGCAGATCGGGTATCCAGTCCAAGAAGCATGTCATGTCTATTGAAGTCTCATGCACTCCAGATAAGTCCTTCTTTCCTCCCCGAAAGGGACACTTCTCCTTAAATTCACTTTCTTGTCCTTTGTTTACTTTTCTTTGAATCCCTTTCGGTCTAACACTGTTCCGAAACTAATACAAAGAAAAGATGGCAAGATTGGTTTTACAGGTTTCTGCTTAATAAAAGCCAAGTCCAAAGAAAAGTACCCAGCCTCAGCGGGTGCATCAAGTCGATCCCGACTGGCCATGATGGCCGATGCTCTGAAATCAAAGTTATTGAAAACGAAAGAAATCCAAAGTCAAGTGCCCATTAGAGGCAGAATAAAATGAAAGGGCCAAAGCCCCATACGAGTGAACCATCATGAGAAATTTTGGAAAAGTTGAGTTCCTGGGTTTTAAAAGAAAGATCAATCTTCAGAAAGCCAGCAAGCAACAGAGGTTCTCACCAAAAGAGTTGGGCCGATATCAAGTGATCAAAAACAATTAAGGCCACAAAATCAATCACCGTTTCAAACTAACAAATATTCTTTGTTTGAAATTTGAAACAGGTGCAATCCAAAGCAACCGTGCAAGAAGCAGGTGCAACCAAAAAAAAAGGAAAAAGAAATGCACAAGTGCTAGAAACAGCTTTGCAGCAACAATCCATAAAAAGGGAAGTCCCCTCAAAAATTTTCCGCATTTACTCATTCCATGAAATAAGTAAAAAATAGAGAAAACAAAACAAGATGAAAAAACAGATAAGAAGAAAATTCCAAAAAAAAATGGTAGTATAGGATCCCCAATCTCAATCTTTTACGCTTTTCCAACATAGGGTCTCCAATCCCTAGTTGAGATTTTAGACATAGGGTCTCCACTCCCTAGTCTCCTTTTGCCAACATAGGGTCTCCANNNTGCCAACATAGGGTCTCCAACCCCTAGTTGAGATTTTTAGATATAGGGTCTCCATCCCCTAGTCGCCTCTTGCCAACATAGGGTCTCCAACCCCGAGTTGAGATTTTTAGACATAGAGTCTCAATCCCCTAGTTGCCTTTTGCAAATATAGGGTCTCCAACCCCTAGTTGTGATTTTTAGACATAGGGTCTCCATCCCCTAGTCACCTTTTTCCAACATAGGGTCTCTAACCCCTTGTTGAGATTTTTAGATATAGGGTCTCCATCCCCTAGACGCCTTTTGCCAACATAGGGTCTCCAACCCCTAATTGAGATTTTTAGACATAGAGTCTCCACCCCTAGTCGCCTTTTGCCAATATAGGGTCTCCAACCCCTAGTTGAGATTTTAGACATAGGGTCTCCACCCCCTAGTCGCCTTTTGCCAACATAGGGTCTCCAACCCCTAGTTGAGATTTTAGACATAGGGTCTCCACCCCCTAGTCGCCTTTTGCCAACATAGGGTCTCCAACCCCTAGTTGAGATTTTTTAGACATATGGTCTCCATTCCCAGGTGCCTTCTGTTAGATATAGGGTCTCCACCCCCTAGTCGCCTTTTGCCAACATAGGGTCTCCAACCCTTAGTTGAGATTTTAGACATAGGGTCTTCACCCCCTAGTCGCCTTTTGCCAACATAGGGTCTCCAATCCCTGTTGAGATTTTAGACATAGGGTCTCCACCCCCTAGTCGCCTTTTGCCA
Organism: Nicotiana attenuata; assembly: GCF_001879085.1. Lineage (NCBI taxonomy): Eukaryota > Viridiplantae > Streptophyta > Magnoliopsida > Solanales > Solanaceae > Nicotiana > Nicotiana attenuata. The sequence goes on along the minus strand of NW_017670895.1, from coordinate 316,806 downwards.
ACATAGGATCTCCAACCCCTAGTTAAGATTATTTTAGACATAGGGTCTCAACTCCTTAGTCGCCTTTTGCCAACATAGGGTCTCCACTCCCTAGTTGAGATTATTTTAGACATAGGGTCTCCACCCCCTAGTCGCCTTTTGCCAAAATAGGGTCTCCACTCCCTAGTTGACTTTTAGTATAGATATAGGGCTCCACTCCCCAATCCCTTTTTTCCCAAGGATACACAATCCTGATTTTATTGCTTTCAATAAGGAAATAGTTTAGATTTTAGTTACAAATAACTCACGAAATTTTCCTAGTGAAAACTGGGGCAGAAAAATTTCGTTCGTTTGTTTGTTTTGGTGCCTGAATAGGTTTTCACCATGAGGCACAAGGTTTGAGATGTCCAAAAGAATGAGTCCCAATCTAGAATAAAGAAAAGAGAAAAAAACAAAAAGAAGTGAAATCAAAGTGCAGAAGCAGAAAAAAAATGACGGGCTGCTCAAGATATGATTGAAGTCACAAGCTTTGCATGTCCCTCCTTCATCCAAAAGCTGAAGAATGAACTAGCGGTCGCAGCTAATGAACATCAAGATTCAGATCAGAGTCTGCAAGCAGAACCAGCCAAGACTCGAGATCAAGCTTTAGAAGGTTTATGGATAGGAATCTTGTAACTCGTAGTTGACAGGTTTAGCTAGTTTAGCTTTTTATTTTCCATTTTGGTGTAATAAGGAGTTCAGCAAGCAGCAGCAGCAGCAGCAGCAGCAGCACCAGCAGCAACAGTGAAATCACAGCTTCCCGGTAGTCCCAGCTACCAAACTTTCAGAACTACACTGACCTGATTCCTTTATAGCCAAGGATATGTAGGCAACCTCTGAAGCAAGGTTCGGTCAGGCTCTTTCAAAAAATGCTTCTCATGGAGTTTCAAACGGGCAAAAATCCCTCATAATTGCTCAGTTTATCTTTGCCCGAAAATCCTTCGTGTCTCCGAGCAAAGAGGGGCAGTTGTGAGCACGTGATTTTTGCCCCACATGAATTACTCCTACAGAATCTCAAAGAATTGGATTTTTCTTTTAATTATTTGTCATTTTAGGAATTATTGTAGAATTTTCTTAATTATTACATTTTTCTGTGCATGTTTAATTTCATTTAAATCATGAAAAATACCAAAAAATGTTGCGCATTGCATTTAGGATTTGTTTTTAGATTTTTTAGAATTAACCAGTAATTATTTATTTTATAAAAATATAAAAATCACAAAAATAGCTCATTTTATATTTTTAATCTTTTAATTTTTAGTTTATCAATTTTCCTCTTTTAGTTTAGAATTAAGTGTTGTTTACAATTTCCATAATTAGCTAAGTAGTTTAATTTCACACTTTTGGACAATTTAGAAATTTTGATTTCTAGGATTTTAATAATAAAAAAAGGGAAAAAGGAAGAGAAAAGAAAAGGAATTAAAAGGGATTTTCGGAATTGGGCTAATACACCAAAAACCCCAAAAAATTCGACCCAAACCAGTCCAAATCCACCCCAAAACCCCAAGCCCAATATCAATTAACTCGGTCTAGCCCTGTTTCAGTCCCAAACAACCCCGTTTTATTCCAATTTGATCTCAGCCGTTGGATCTCGTCAATCCAACGGTCCGGAACTGAACGGACTCTTACCTTATAACTATCCGAATCGAGTCAACCCACCCCCCAAAACCAAAAAATTCACCTCATTTCTTCTGTCTCTCACCCTCACCTGTATAACCCTAGCCGCCTCATTTTCCATGCCGCCTCCACCGTGAACCACCACCGGAAATTGCCTCACGGCGGTTCCGGTGGTCCAATCGCCTCCAAAATAATACCACGAACTCCCCTGCATCTCCCCATTCCAAATCTTCACTCCTCTTCCATCGAATCAAGCCTGTTTTGTTCAAATCTTAAATAAAGAAATCCGGCCAAAACTTGAACCGTTCCAAATTGTTTCAAACTTACACCCTATGACCTTTACCCCTCTCTAAGCCCCAAACCACCCTTAGCCCCCTTCGAATCCCTCTCCATCCGTTCGAATTCCAGATCTATGAATCAAACCTAAAAAACCTAGTTTTCCCCAAAATTGATCCCAAGGTTCCTTTGCTCCTCTTTTCTTTCAAAGTCGAGGCTCCCAGACGTCCTTTCTTTCATGGAGATCCAATCAAAGCCATGCAAGGCCGGATCTTTTGAAAGAAGAGACCTCTGTTGGTCAAGGCGAGGGCGGAAGGCAAGGGTTTTCTGACGATTGTTTCTTCCAGTCCCCTTTGTAAGTTTCTATCGCTCTCCCCTTTTCATTTGTTTCCCCTTCTTTCTATTTCAAAGGTCGAGTTAGTTTTTCCTTCATAGCTTGATTTTCATTTTTGCAAAAAATTGTTTGTTCTTTGATTGTGTTTAATTAGTAATTTTGCCTAGGTTACATTAGTTTGTTCTGTTTTCCGAATCATTCCAGTTTGTTGTTCAAAATTTCATTTTTTGTTTGCTAATTTGGTTTAATTCATATTCAATTCAGTTTGTAGGAATATTAGCATTCATGGATTAGGTTTGATTCCTTGCTTAATTTAGGGTTTAATTATGAATTATTTTCACATGAAGCATGTTGAACATGTTAGTTAATTCTGATTGCTTTAAATCGAGTAGGGCTAAAATTAGGCTTATAAACAGTTTGTTCGATTTCTTTTCTTCTTTCCATGTGTTGTCTAAATAATGAAAGTATAGATTAGATTAATTAGGTTTCCAGTTCAGTATAGTTTTAATATCCTCTAGGGCTTCAATTTCCTTTTTTTTCAATTTGTTTGTTTGTTAGTGTTTAATGAAGTTTAAAATCAGCATTTTTAGCATCATTTGGTTCCTTTCTTCTTTACTGGCTGATTTAATTGTTCAAAATTTGAAATAGGTTGTTCATTGTTGAGTATTTGTTAAATGTGAGTTCCAATTGATGAATTATTGATGCCTTTTGATTCAATTTGCCTCTGATTTCTATTAGAGAATTATTTGTCTAATTTGTGACTCCTCAAGACTTTTAAGGATTAAATGAACAAGTAAAAACTTTAGGGACCCATTTGGACTAGAAAGTTTAGGTAGAACATGAAATAAGTAGTAACCTAAAGGGTAAAAAGGGGTTTTCACTTGGGCTGAAAATCAGATATTTCTAGAAAAGTGTACAGCTGTCCTAGCTGTTTTAAAAAATGTACTGAAAATAGGACAGCTGTACCAAGGGATGTTAAAAGGACTGTACTATTATTCCTTAGGATAAGGAATATGCTAAAAGATGCCCTCCCTTTAGGCAGCCTATATGTAGTCTCTATTTTTCTGAAAAAGACAGATTCTCATGCACCTTTTCATCAGTAATTTTTCTGAAAAAGTTCTATTTCTCCTCTGAAAAGTTCATACTGAAAACAGCTTTGAAAACTTCAAAAATCTCTTATTCCTTCCCAGCTTGAAGCATGGTTTGAAATAGAAGCTCTTTTAGTCCTCTTAGCTGAATCTTTTGGATTTCAAGTTGGTTCTTAGTTTTCTGATTTGAATCTCTGGGTCATTGTGGTGTTGTTGTTGTTGTTGTTTCTTGCTGCTGAAGTTCATTTTGTTCAGAGAAATCTGCCTTCACTTGTTTATTTTGCTGAAAAGGTACACATTCGAGACTCACATGTTTGACCTAGGTTCATTTGGTTTATGTAACCTGTTTCTGATGTTTGAATGCAAAACCTTCTCTTGTTGATTGTCTTTCACTATTTTCATCTTATTCATGCCTTATGATCATGATTCATCAAATGTCTTAAAACTATTACCCTACTAGCATGTTGAATACTTCACTTAGCTTAAGTCCTTTTGATGTTTAAGAGAATGCAGAATGTTTGAACCTGAATTCCTGAATACTGATTTAGCTTTTTATTGTTCTTTTAGTTAATGTTAAGGTTACATGGGTTCAGGGCTTTTATATGAACTAATGGTCATTATCACTGTTATTTGTTTGTGTTGGCATGTGATATGGCCATTAGGCCAAGGGGTTTCAAGGCTGAAGTTGGAATGTGAATTTGTGAGGGACATTCCATAACTGCTTTCTCGAAATACACACGTTGTAAGAGGAGACTTGAGGGCAAAAAAGGGAATCAGAAGTTAGAATGAGGAGTATCTTTGAGCATATTCAGGCAGTAGCATAAGTTGTAAAAGATGATTTTGTTATATTCTGGATTTTCAAGTATTGTAAATGAATTTCTATAACTTTTAAAATTCAATTTCCTTTTTTCCTGGTTTGTTTAGTATTGGGTCATTACAATTAAGACTCATTGTCCATTTGATGAACATGTGTCATAGCTGCGACTGGGCCAGGCTTATAGCCAGGCCCAAGTTGAGATCCATTCGAACAGAATCGAGGATTTAGGCTGTTGAGCCTGGGCTTTAAGCCCAATAGTTTAATAATTTGTAAAATGTCTCTCCTGAATTATGGTGTAAATGCATGCCTTTGTTATTTTTCCTTTTGCAAATCATAGTAGTATGACAAAAGCTTCGAATTTGAATTGCTTTATTTTTTGAAGTTTCATTTTTTTTTAAATTAAGTGAACTATGCTCCTTACTTTTCTTTTCCTTGTCAAGTTTGGTTAAAGTTTTTTTTTTAATGCAAAGAGGTGGATAGGCCTAGCCGGCGCCAATGCACAACTGCGCCCGCCTAAAAAATATAAGCCCAACGTGAGCTGATTGTCTATTGGACTCTCAATTGTATCCTAGGCTTCTGATTTCTGGGCCATTCGTGAGCCCAATTTTCAGCTCTCAATGTTGATTCATTAGCTGGCTGTTTTTGGCCCACTCCCCTTGTCCAAAAAATATTTTTAAAACATTTTCATGATTAGTTAGTCTTTGTTAACTTAAGTCCTAAATAGGAATATCCTAGGTGACCTTCATTAAATAAGTTTCTTCTAAAAGGAAAAATCATTTGAGGTGTGCCATGTTTTAAAACCCATAACACATGGCCCTCACAAATTTAGATCAAGTAATTAGAGGTGCGCCATACACAAAAAAATTCCAAAAATTTATGGCCCTTATATAAATAAAATTGGTATAGAAATTGCCTTGAATCCTCGTAGTTTGCATTAGGCGCGTTAATTAATAATTGTCATAGCTACGGGTACGGTTTTCGTGATGTAGTTGTGACGCCTAGTTGCTAAAATCCAAGGTTACATTTATGCAATCCGGCCACAATTTAATCTTTAAAAATTAAACATATTGTAGATCGTGGGTACGGTTCCCGTGACATGATTCGCAATATAAAACAATAAAATAATTAAAAGCGGTTAATAAGTCAAAATGGACCATAAGTTAAAACATGTATTAAAATCAGATAATTGGGCAATCTTAATAGTTTAAGCGACCGTGCTAGAACCACGGAACCCGGGAATGCCTAACACCTTCTCCCGGGTTAACAGAATTCCTTATCTAGAATTTCTGGTTCGCAGACTTTAAAAATAAAAGTCGAATTTCCTCGATTTGGGGTGTAAAAATAAACCGGTGACTTGGGACCCCAAATAAACTATCCCAAGTGGCGGCTCTGATAAATAAATAATCCCGTTTCGAATAATGTCACTTAAAGTGGAAAAACTCCCTTATACTCCCTCGGGTGGGTAAAAAAGGAGGTGTGACAGTGTTTATACTTTCCTGAGCCGAGGGTCTATTGGAAATAACATCTCTATCCTCACAAGGTAGGGGTAAGGTCTGCGTACACACTATCCTTCCCAGACCTCACGGTGTGAGATAATACTAGGTATGTTGTTATTGATGGTGTAATAGATCGGGCACAAATAGATATTTTTGAAACTTATGCTCTTAAATATGATTGGTAGGGCCAACTTTAAGACATAAGCCAAAGGCGTAATGGATTCCTGGCCACTTAAACTTGTAGGGCTTTTGAAAGCCGATACATGAACTTTGGATTTTCTCATTTGAACACTCCAACTTGACAAAATGGGTAATAATAAACACATCCACCAGAGCGTGTATATCAATTGCGCTGACATGTACAACACATCATGCTAAGCTATTTATTACTTGCCATGTGTTATTTGTGGGTCCCATTTTTAAATACAAAATCAGAAAAACAAAGTTACAAATACAAAGAGGAAAAAAAAACGCCTGAAACATGCTACCCAACCGCCCCCTTCATTGTGGGAGTACTGTGGCACACAGCAGAGCGAACTAAGGAAGCGGGAAAGCCATGGCCTTTTCTTTATTGCGTTCAACCTCTTCTTCTGTGTTGAACAGAGTCCGATTTTGCCAGCGCTCTTTCTCTGCCAAGTCCTCGTCTCCGATTTTGGCAGTCAAAGGCACAGACAGAGAGAAAATGATGTTTGATTCCGACAGGGAAACGCCGGAGTACGATGTCCCAACTTCAGGAATCAGCCGACCACTTTCTGAGATACTCAAAGAGCTGAACAAGAAGGTCCGTGATTCCCTCATCAAGTTTCGCCACGAACCTAATGGCTTCTCTGTCAAATATATCCCCTGGCATATTGTGAATAGGATTCTGAACTTTATGCTACGGCATGGTCTGGTGAAGTTCGTAGCATCACTTACTCATCTGATAGCATCACTTAATCCATGGTGCATCACTTACTCATCTGATAGCATCACTTACTCATCTGCGCTCTCTGATCCAGCAGCTAGGGCTATCTACGACCTCAAAAAATCCACGATGCTTATGCCACGTTCTCGGATCAGTGAAACGGAGTTTTGCCTGAACCGGAGATGGGAAACGGATCAGTGCTGGTGATGTCAGATTTTTTCGGCCTCTATTTTACTGCTCCGTTTGTACTCCATGTCATAGACGTGGAGAATTTAGCTTACTGTAAATCCTATCTTCAATTTTTTGGGAGACCCAAAGGAAAAAAAAAGGATTTAAGTTAGATATATTGCTATTATAAAACTTATACACTATTAGTGAATATCACAAAGTCACTCGAATGGGAAGAAGAGGGTCAGCTAAAGGATTTAAGTTAGATATTGTATTGGTCAAAATCTGACCCCTCTGGCCGACCCAATTGGGACCACGTCCAAACAATGGGATAAGGAAAAATGACATTATTTACGCCAAACTACATATTCACCGAACGATGAAAACGGATGCGGAGTGAGGGGGGCTATGGCCAAAATACATGGCAATGACTGCATGACTATATATAGGGATGAGACCTTCCTAGAAAGGGGAGGCTTTTTTCTCTCTCTTTTTCCTATGTAATCTCCTTAGTGAGCAGAAAGTAAATCAATTTCGAATCTTCTATTGCATATGTACAACAGTCATTTTCACTGATTGGGGCAAGAAGAAATGAAAGGCTTAGATAATTTATCGCCTCTATTTCATTTTATGTATCATTTTTTGGTTTGTCTGTAGATCTAGAATTTATTATGTTTGGCTAAGATTTACCTCTTCAATTTCCTTAATTGATTTAATCAAAAAGGTTTCAATATCTTTTGGTCAAACAATGTGGCACCGTCCGTGGGGATTTCTTAGTGAAAACTTCCTGATCTTCTCCAGATCGAAAACCGGAAACATAGCCACCCGCCAAAAGAGAACAACAATGATACGCTTACAGCTGTTTCGAAGAAAATGAAGGAGACAGAAAGGGAGAGTTAAGCACTCCGCGACCAAATAAGAGGAAAGAGAGCTGAATACAGTTACCGAATTCAGAAAACGTCACCCCCACCAACCATCAAAGCGCCAAACGAAACGAGCAACACCACAAATCCACCTTCACTCTCCAACTCATTGAATCGGAATAAGGAAATATCATACTGGCCCACCTTCTGCCGATTGCTCGAACAAGAACGCGGGCACCACACGGGCGAGTGAGTGAGGAAACAACCCTACCGAAAAAGGGGAAATTACTACAAAACAACTGAAATACCACCCACCGAACAAACCTAGCCCCTAGGAAACGATACCCCTTGAATGGCCCTCCCTCGTCGTCGCCGAGAAGGTGTCCCAGGAGAGCCTTCCCAAGGACCTAAAAACCGTGAAGACGAGGGGAAAATCCCTGAAGGGAAAGTGTAATTCATCGTCCCGCCCGCCAATAACATTTCCAGATCGAAAAGTAAAAAGTCAGATAGGGAAACTCCAATATGCGTGTGAAACGAGTGTGAGCAAAGCAGCAGCGTTCTCTGCTCCCCGACATCACGCTCCTGATGCAAATAAAATCAGGCGAACTGGGATTCCCCCAGAAGATACCCAACTCTCCAAAAAACCGAGACTCACAACGGGCTTATATTTCGACTAAAGTTCTAAATAACGCCCTTAAGGCCAAGGGCCTTCGCCAAAAAGAAAAGTTCGACCTCGATCGAACATCAACGGGCTTATATTTCGACGAAAGTTCGAACCCCTTAAGGCCAAGGGCCTTCGCCAAAAGGAAAAGTTCGACCTCGATCGAACATCGACAGACTTATATTTCGACGAAAGTTCGAAATAACGCCCTTAAGGCCAAGGGCCTTCGCCAAAAAGAAAAGTTCGATCTCGATCGAACATCGACGAGTTTATATTTCGACGAAAGTTCAAAATAACGCCCTTAAGGCCAAGGGCCTTCGCCAAAGGGAAAAGTTCTACCTCGATCGAACATCGACGGGCTTATATTTCGATGAAAGTTTGAAATAACACCCCTAAGGCCAAGGGCCTTCGCCAAAAAGAAAAGTTCGACCTCGACCGAACAACGACGGGCTTATATTTCGACGAAAGTTCGAAATAACGCCCTTAAGGCCAAGGGACTTCGCCAAAATGAAAAGTTCGACCTCGATCGAACATCGACGGGCTTATATTTCGACGAAAGTTCGAAATAACGCCCTTAAGGCCAAGGGCCTTTGCCAAAAAGAAAAGTTCGACCTCGATGGAACATCGGCGGGCTTATATTTCGACGAAAGTTCGAAATAACGCCCTTAAGGCCAAGGGCCTTCGCCAAAAGGAAAAGTTCGACCGATCACGGGCTTATATTTCGACGAAAGTTCGAAATAACGCCCTTAAGGCCAAGGGCCTTCGCCAAGAATAAAAGTGCGACCTTGATCGAACATCGACGGGCTTATATTTCGACGAAAGTTCGAAATAGCGCTGTCACACCTCCTTTTTATCCCCCCCTCCCCCCCGAGGATATACAAGGGGGATATGGGAGTTTTTCACTTTAAGTGACATTATTCGAAATGGGATTGTTTATTTAATTTTTAGAGTCGCCACTTGGAATATTTTAATTGGTATCCCAAGTCACCGGTTTATTTTTAAATCCTAAATCGAGGAAACTCGACTTTCCTTTTGAAGTCTGCGAACCAGAAATTCTAAATAAGGAATTCTGTTAACCCGGGAGAAGGTGTTAGGCGTTCCCGAATTCCATGGTTCTAGCATGGTCGCTTAAACTATTATAATTGGCCTATTATCTGATTTATTAAATATTTTAGCCTATGGTGCATTTTTAACTCTATAACCGCTTTTTAATTATTTTAGAACGCTTTTAGGAAGAGTCAACGTTATTTAAAACATGCCTTGAACCACGGCACAGGAAATGCACCCGCGGTTCGCGACAAGTTCTATTTAACATTGTTAAGAATTAAAATTGGGTCACGTGAAATGCACACCCGAATTTAATAAATGAAAGAAAATCAATTTACATGGCGCGCCTAAAGCAACTACGAAATTTCAAATTAATAACAAGGTTTGCGAGGGCTATGGAAAGTTTAATTGATGGCACACCTCGATTTTTAAAGAGTTAATATGAATTAAATGAGGGCCATGAGTTATTTACTAAAATGGCACACCTCAAGTCTATTTTTTCAAAAGGATGTTTGAACTAATCTTTTGAGGGCCATAGATTATAGCTTGCTTAATATGGCGCGCCTCAAGTCCAATTGTTCGAATGATTTCTTAATTTAGCATTATGAGGGGCATAAACTATTTGGTGTTGTTTAATATGGCACACCTCAACCTAAGTAAAAGAATCATCTTAAAAACAACATAATTGAAACTATTGTTTGCACAACTACTAGTTACAGGGGAGCGTTGGACTTCTAAGCTGAACTCAGCCCAAGAGAATGAGCGGGTAAAGGGCAGTCAAGACGACTGAGTCCTTTCACCGACTGGGCCAGCATTAAGCCCAACTCTCAGAATAAAAATATATACGAAGTCATTTAACACAGATCAACTAAGGCTTCATGAAATCTGAATTGAATTAACATTTTAAAAATGAACTTTTGTTAAAATCCTTTTCTTGTTGAACCAAGCAAACTCTCTTAGGAGAATGAGCACATACTGAAGGCCATGGGGCCCCAGGTCGAGCCCACAATAGGGCAAATCTTATGGCCGTAGACTGATTTCTTTGGGCCTAGCGTTAAGCCCAACAGTCCTTGAAACTTTGCACTTTAGCACATATTGGAATACAGTAGCCTTTGGAGCATTAAACATTTAACCATTTAAATTACACGACCTGCTTTTAATGAGAACACAAGAGCATGTTTCTTCTCCTTTTCAAAACAAAAACAGAACCACCAAGCTCACATATGCACCCATCAATTACACACCAACTATAAACCAAACATTCACTACCTCAATTCTAGATAATGTTGAAATCCAACTAAGGATTCCCATTCAATCCTTTACGTATGGTTCAATCATTCACCAAACATTCTCAAATACCATAGCTTTTGAACATAATACTCAACACTAAACCCAACAGTCTAAAGCACAACTGAACATATCTAACAAGACTCTCACCAATTCACAAATCAAAACATGCTAGACTAAGTTACTTGTTCAACTTACAAATGAGCTTCAACAATAACAGCATAATGAACACATAAACACATAAAAGAAAAACTAAATAAATACAGAATTGAGTAATATAGAATAGATTGCAATGAAACAGTGTGTCATCAACGTTCTCATTGCCAATTTCAACATGTCATTTTGAGGTCCAAAGCATACCTGAATACAACAATCAAACAACAGAAGAAAATGTGTTTAAGAGTCAGCAAAATGAGAGATTTAGTAACAGCAACAAGTCAGCACTTCAACAAATCAATTCCCACTTCCTTAAGCCATTTTTTGAACCAAAATCAACCAGAAATCTTTTCGAAATTTTTTGAATTACTACTCACAATGAAATCAGAGAACAAATTCCAGCAATTTTGAACCAAAACAATGCAAAGTTTTTTCTGGATTTTTTAGAGTATGAAGGCTCAGCCGTTTTTGTTCCTTTTTTAGTATTCTAATCTCTAAATTCTCCCCTTGTCAAAGAAAGAAAACATGACTCTTATAGAGGACCTCTAGGGCAGCAGAATTGGTTCAAGTTTTTACCAATTACCCCTTCTTTGAATTTTCATTTTTTCATTTTAAACCCTGAACTTTTAAACCAATTACTGAACTAGCCCAAACCCCTCTTTCGAGGAAGATTCCTATTCAGTTTTTAAAGATTCCCCTTGCCCAATTTCATAGACTACCCTTTAAGCCTCTATTCTTTACCCTCCAATCACTTACCTGGGTCAAAAATAAACCAAGACCCAAATGAACAAGTCTCTTAACTAGGTCAGTGATGACCATAGTTAATATGAGAACTCGAACAATCAGAACTGATTAAATAAGACCACAGAAAAAGAAATAAATCCAAAAAAAAGTAGAACAAATCAAACTATTCTAATTTTAGGATTGAATTTATTTTAATTATCAAATAAAAATGAACTCGACTACTAAAGAAAACAAGCTAACACAAACAAGAAAATAACAATAAATAAACGAAAGCATAAAAAACTACAATGGATGAAATCAGTAAGGAAAGGGAGGGAAAAATACCAAACTGTCGGAATGTCTTGACGACATGAAACATATCGACGGGGGTGAACAATTGACCGGAATCTGATGAATTTGCCAAAATCCGGCATCTTCGGAATGAAATAAAACCATTGCTAATTGATTGCTCTCGTTAAGATTAATCGACTAGCGTAGATTATAGGTCAATACGAGCTCGGACCTTGCACAGAATCAGAAGAAGAGAGAAAGCTAGGGCTTGAACTTTTTTTAGATTTGGAATTGGGGATATCTTGTTGAGATTTTCGGGAAATAGGTTTGGGGATAGGTTTTGGGAAGGCCTGGGGGTTACCTGGTATGATTTTGGGTAGGTTAGGGTTCGAAGGTCCAAACTTTGATCTCAGATTCGAGGAGCTCTATGATGATTGGAAGGAAACGGGTAGTGGATTTGGTATGAGGGGATGAAGGGGATGCTATGGTGTAAATCTGGTGAGGATTGGAGGTCACCCGCCGCCGCTGGCGATTTTCGGTGGGCGGCGGACGGTGGTGAGCGAAGGGTGTGATGGAGAAGACGGAACAACAGGTCCTAGGTTAATGTTAAGATTTTCGGACAATTTTATGTTATGATGAAGCTCTGATGGCCGTTGGATGAAAGAAAATGAAGGGCCCAGATTGGTTTTAAAGCTTCGAACTCAAAACGACGTAGTCTCGCGCCCATACTACGTCGTTTCAAAGGTCTTGGGGGCTGAAGGCTTGGACCGGTTTGGGGTGTGTTTTGGGCCTGGACTCGAAAGCTTTTGGGGGAAACTCGTTTGGGCTGGCTGAATTGGCTAAAATCAAAGCCTTTCTTTTGACTCTTTTCCTTTACTTTTCAATTTCCAATTTTCTTTTTCTATTAAAATTAAATTAAAACCTAAATTAATTCTTAAACTAAATTAACTTACCAATTTAAACTAATTACTCATCATAGTATTTACAACAATTATTTAATTCCCAAATTAAAAGAAAAACTACAAAATTTATAATTAAAAAGTTAAAAATGCAAAGTGAGTCATTTTTTTGTGATTTTTTTCATTTTTTTATAAAACAACTAATTTACTAAATAACCTAAAAATATAAAAATAAATCCTAAATGCAAATGCAGAGTATATTTGTATTTTTCATGACTTAAATGAAATTAAACATGCACAGAAAAAATGCAAATAATTAAGAAAATTCTACAATATTTCCTAAAATGACAAAACAATTAAAAAAAATCTATTTCTTTGGGATTTTGTAGGAGTAATTCATATAGAGCAAAAATCGCGTGCTCACAAACGCCCTTAAGGCCAAGGGCCTTCGCCGAAAAGAAAAGTTCGACCTCGATCGAACATCGATGGGCTTATATTTCGACGAAAGTTCGAAATAACGCCCTTAAGGCCAAGGGCCTTCGCCAAAGGAAAAGTTCGACCTCGATCGAACATCGACGGGCTTATATTTCGACGAAAGTTCGAAATAACGACCTTAAGTCCAAGGGCCTTCGCCAAAAAGAAAAGTTTGACCTCAATCGAACATCGACAGGCTTATATTTCGACGAAAGTTCGAAATAACGCATTTAAGGCCAAGGGCTTCCGCGAAAAGAAAAGTCGACCTCGAACGAACATCGACGGGCTTATATTTCGACGAAAGTTCGAAATAACGCCCTTAAGGCCAAGGGCCTTCGCCAAAAAGAAAAAGTTCGACCACGATCGAACATCGACGGGCTAATATCTCGACGAAAGTTCGAAATAACGCCCTTAAGGCGAAGGAAAGAAAGACTGGGACTCGCGACGGTATAATACTTCCATGTGAACCCGAAAGTAATATCCCTACGGCTAAAGTCATTATTAGAAAAATAGTTCGATACCATTCGGACTATGATGGGACAACATCACGGCACAAGTTCGAACATCGTCTCGCCAGCCAAAGCCATCGCCAAGATCCCATTCAACCTGCATGACACTAAATTCCCAAAGAGTAGGGAACTCGTCATGCGGGAATCTACTTCGCACCAAAGTTATGAAGAGCAAAACAGGGAAAAAAAATTACAGAGGGCATATAATAATGAAAAATCCCTCTTTATACAAAGTCACTGCGCATACAGTCGCAGATTACATACGGCCCGAACCAACAGTCTAAAAAAAAGATGAGAAAAGAAGGAAGAAACAACGAATAAAAAAAAGACAGAAAACAGACAAAGACAACATTCTTTCACTCGGCGTCATCACCGCCACCATCACCAGGAAGTTCTCCCACATCATCTGCACCCTCATCGGCCTCCAGCATCGCAGAGTCATATCCACAGTTGACACGAGCCTCTCGTGCCTTTGCCCGAGCTCCTTCATATGCGGCTTCGGTAACACTACCCGCCTCCCACAAGTTCTTATATATGTCCCGCTGGGCTTCAGCATGAACCCAAAGCTCATACACATTACGGGGAACAACGGCGGAGGAAGATTCGACTTGAGCCAACAGTTGCACCTTTTCGGCCTCAAGGGCAGCGACCCGATCTCCTAAGGATGACGTCTCCCGGTCGATCTCACCAATGCGCTCCTCGAGCCTTGCTTCCTTTAGTGTGGTCGTCGCCCTCTCCGGCTCCTGCTCTGATTGGAGGACGCGAATAGTGTTTTCCAGAGCCGTCGCCCTCGCCAATGCCGACGACCAGGCGGTCTCGATGTTCTCCAACCCGGCAACCTTTCTCTCCAACTCGGCCAATTTTCCCATCTACTCCGCACTCATCACCTCGACCTTTATAAGATTCTGATCCATCTCAGAGTGCATCGACCTCAGCTTCCCCTGAAGATATTCACACTCTGCAGCAACCCCTTTGCCCAACTCAAGCTCTTCGTCCTTTGCACGAAGTTGCTCCTCGAGTACACTCTTACTACGAATAGCCTGCATCAATTCCTGATCCCTCTTCTTCAACTCCTCGCCAAGAGATCGATCACCAGGGTTCGCCTTTAGCCGCTCGTGCATCTCGTGGCACTTGTCGTGATAGCGTCGATACTTCTCCAACATCTTCAAGAAAATTTCGACGAATGTTCGAAATAATGCCCTTAAGGCCAAGGGCCTTCGCCAAAAAGAAAAGTTCGACCTCGATCGAACATCGACGGACTTATATTTCGACGAAAGTTCGAAACCCTTAAGGCCAAGGGCCTTCGCCAAAAGGAAAATTTCGACCTCGATCGAACATCGGCGGGCTTATATTTCGACGAAAGTTCGAAATAACGCCCTTAAGGCCAAGGGCCTTCGCCTAAAGGAAAAGTTCGACCTTGATCGAATATCGACGGGCTTATATTTTGATAAAAGTTCGAAATAAACCCTTAAGGCCAAGGGCCTGCGCCAAAACGAAAAGTTCGACCTCGATCGAACATCNGCGAATAGTGTTTTCCAGAGCCGTCGCCCTCGCCAATGCCGACGACCAGGCGGTCTCGATGTTCTCCAACCCGGCAACCTTTCTCTCCAACTCGGCCAATTTTCCCATCTACTCCGCACTCATCACCTCGACCTTTATAAGATTCTGATCCATCTCAGAGTGCATCGACCTCAGCTTCCCCTGAAGATATTCACACTCTGCAGCAACCCCTTTGCCCAACTCAAGCTCTTCGTCCTTTGCACGAAGTTGCTCCTCGAGTACACTCTTACTACGAATAGCCTGCATCAATTCCTGATCCCTCTTCTTCAACTCCTCGCCAAGAGATCGATCACCAGGGTTCGCCTTTAGCCGCTCGTGCATCTCGTGGCACTTGTCGTGATAGCGTCGATACTTCTCCAACATCTTCAAGAAAAATTTCGACGAAAGTTCGAAATAACGCCCTTAAGGCCAAGGGCCTTCGCCAAAAAGAAAAGTTCGACCTCGATCGAACATCGACGGGCTTATATTTCGACGAAAGTTTGAAATAACACCCTTAAGGCCAAGGGCCTTCGCCAAAAGGAAAACTTCGACCTCGATCTAACATCGACGGGCTTATATTTCAACGTAGTTTGAAATAACACCCTTAAGTCCACGGGCCTTCGCCAAAAAGAAAAGTTCGACCTCGATCGAGCATCGACGAGCTTATATTTCGACGAAAGTTTGAAATAATGCCATTAAGGCCAAAGGCCTTCTCCAAAAAGAAAAGTTCGACCTCGATCGAACATCGACGGGCTTAAATTTCGACGAAAGTTCGAAATAACACCCTTAAGGCCAAGGTCCTTCGCCAAAAAGAAATGTTCGACCTCGATCGAACATCGACGGGCTTATATTTCGATGAAAGTTAGAAATAACGCCCTTAATGCCAAGGGCCTTCGCCAAAAGGAAAATTTCGACCTCGATCGAACATCGGCGGGCTTATATTTCGACGAAAGTTCGAAATAACGCCCTTAAGGCTAAGGGCCTTCGCCAAAAGGAAAAGTTCGACCTCGATCGAATATCGACGGGCTTATATTTTGATGAAAGTTCGAAATAAACCCTTAAGGCCAAGGGCCTGCGCCAAAACGAAAAGTTCGACCTCGATCGAACATCGACGGGCTTATATTTCGATGAGAGTTAGAAATAACGCCCTTAAGGCCAAAGGCCTTCGCCAAAAAGAAAAGTTCGACCTCGATCGAACATCGACGGGCTTATATTTCGACGAAAGTTTGAAATAACGCCCTTAAGTCCAAGGGCCTTCGCCAAAAGGAAAAGTTCGACCTCGATCGAACATCGACGGGCTTATATTTCGATGAAAGTTCGAAATAACGCCCTTAAGGCCAAGGGCCTTCGCCAAAAAGAAAAGTTCGACCTCGATCGAACATCGACGGGCTTATATTTCGACGAAGTTTGAAATAACGCCCTTAAGGCCAAGGGCCTTCACCAAAAAGAAAATGTCCGACCTCGATCGAACATCAACGGGCTAATATCTCGGCGAAAGTTTGAAATAACACCCTTATGGCCAAGGAAAGAAAGACTGGGACTCGCAACGGGATAATACTTCCATATGAACCCGAAAGTAATATCCCTACGGCTAAAGTCGTTATTTGAAAAATAGTTCGATACCATTCGGACTATGATGGGACAGCATCTCGGCACAAGTTCGAAAACATCTTCTCGCCAGCCAAAGCAGTCGATAAGATCCCTTTCAACTCGCGTGAAACTGAATTCCCAAAGAGTAGGGAACTCGTCATGCGGGAATCTACTTCACACCAAAGTTATGAAGAGCAAAACAGGTAAAAATTTACAGAGGGCATATAAAATTGAAAAATTCCTCTTTATACAAAGTCACTGCGCAAACTGTCGCAGATTACATACGGCCCGAACCAACAGTCTAAAAAAAGAAGAGAAAAGAATGAAGAAACAACGACAACAAACAACGACTAAAAAAAAGACAGAAAACAGACAAAGACAGCATTCTTTCACTCGGCATCATCACCGCCACCATCACCACCATCTCCAAGAAGTTCTCCCTTATCATCTGCGCCCTCATCGGCCTCCGGCGTCGCAGAGTCATATCAACAGTTTACACGAGCCTCTCGTGCCTTCGCCCGAGCTCCTTCATATGCGGCCTCGGTAACACTGCCCGCTGCCCATAAGTTCTTATATATGTCCTGGTGGGCTTCAGCATGAACCCAAAGCTCATACACATGACGGGGAACAGCGGCAAAAGAAGATTCGACTTGAGCCAACAGTTGCACCTTTTCGGCCTCAAGGGCAGCGAACCGATCTTCTAAGGACGATGCCTCCTGGTCGATCTCACCAATGCGCTCCTCGAGCCTTGCATAGTTTAGCGTGGTCATCGCCCTCTCCGACTCCTGATCTGATCGGAGGATGCGAATAGTGTTTTCCAGAGCCGTCGCCCTAGCCAATGTCGACGACCAGGTGGTCTCGATGTTCTCCGACCTGGAAACCTTTCTCTCCAACTCGGCCAATTCTCCCATCCCTTCTGCACTCATCACCTAAACCTTGATAAGATTCTGATCCATCTCAGACTGCATCGACCTCAGCTTCCCCTGAAGATATTCACACTCTACAGCAACCCATTTGCCTAACTCAAGCTCTTAGTCCTTTGCACGAAGTTTCTCTTCGAGTACACTCTTACTACGAATAGCCTGCATCAATTCCCGATCCCTCTTCTCCAACTCCTCGCCAAGATATCGATCACCAAGGTTCGCCTTCAGCCGCTCGTGCATCTCACGGCACTTGTTGCGATAGCACCGATACTTCTCCAACATCTTCAAGAAAATCTTGGCCCGAATGTCGGCCCTACGAGCACTCTCTATTTCCACCATGTACGTTTGAAAAATGAGAAGATGGGCTAAAACCATGTCACCAAGAAAAATGAGAGAAATATGAAAGAAAAGTGTAACGTACTCTCAAGCCCATAACGGCCACTTCATGAATCAAATTAAGATCGGGAACGTCCCGAAGAGCTGCATTCTCAGCAGCAGAGCACAAGATGTCAAACTGCGCCACCAGGTCTTTCGTATCCCCCAGGAGATTGATATTCGATGAGATCTCAAGAATACGGGACAGACCTCCCGCATGAACCACCGAACGGGGTAAGACCCTCTTCAAACATCTAAACATCATCAAGATCAAGGTCAGATTCAGATTTGTCGTCGTCGACCACGACATCCTTTCCCCTCTCTGCGGTCGACGAGGAGCACGGCCCGGCACTGAAGATGAAGGCCCGTCCAAAGCAGCAACTACGATTTCAGGGGTCTGACCCCCCATCGCAGCAGGTTGCTGGTCAATCATAGCGGCCGGGATTTCTGCCGGTGGGGCAGACACAACGGCTGGCTTTATCTCCGCGGGTGGAAAGGCACCAACTCCCGCCTCAGACCCCGTCAAGGGAAGGTCTTCCTCCTGATTTATCACAACCACATGAGCCGATTCAGTCTCCACTCGTCGCCTCTTTGATGGCCCTTCCTCTTCCACGGCATGGGAAGGTCCCTCCGCTAGGTAAATGACACAGGTCAGAGTCATAGCTCGAGGGGTAGCCGTCGTGCGTACAACCGCGACCGTAGATTCAACCGAGGCAGCCCTCGATGAAGGTCGGATAGTAGACGCTGAAATAAGGCGAGCAGACGATGAAGGTTGACGAAAGGCTAATGGGGGAGCCCTCGCTCTCCGCACTCTCCCTGGCATCGACGAACAACACATAAGAAATAAAAAAAGAGAACAAAGGAAGAAGAGCAGCGAACGAGAATGATATTACTCAACAATAAGGGACTTGCATCCATATCTCTCATAGAAGGACGACCATGTGAGGACCCCCTCCGTATGAGGAAGGATGGCGTTCACCCACTCGCGGATACCATCAACGGGTGTAGGAGGCAGTTTCTCAGCTGTAAAAAACATAAACAGTTTTAGTACTACTCAAAGGAAAAGCAGTCGGGGGTCATTCTGACCCAAAGTATAGGGACTTACGTGTAAAATTCCATTTCTCAGGGAATCCCGTAGGATCCGCCACGAGATGATCGGTCCGCACATAAAAGTAGTTCTCGTAGAAGCGACGATTGGCTCTGTCGTCCATCTTTACCACCAATCTCTTCGACCCTCGATGGCGCATATGAATCATCGTGCCACGAATGAGTTAAGGGGAGAAGATATTGAGTATGTGCCTCAAAGTGATCTCACGACCGGCAAGCTCCGAAAATTTGAGCAGCATAAGGAACAATTTATACAGGTACGACATAAGTTGATCCGGTCATACCTCGTAAAAGCGACAGAAATCTACCACCAAGAGAAGGAGAGGAAGAGGAAGCATGTACCCAACAATAAAGGGGTAGGCGTAGAATGCACAATACCCTGGGTGGTCAAAATGGACTATATCGTCCCCCAACGCTGGCAGTATTTAGACATAGGGAGGAATTCCCCACTTAGCCCTCAAGTCTACAATCCCCTCCTCATTTATGACGGAGGGACCAGGTTCCGATTCTTCTCCGACGGGACTTTGGAAATCAGTCCATGCCTTCCTAGGGCGAGGTAAGATCTCAGCCACCGACGAAACTTCCTCATCTTCTTCCACTTCTACCCCACCAGTAGCCGGAACATCATCTTCCGGCACCGGAATTATGGTGCGAAGGTCAGCATGAGAAGAATCACCAGCCATTTGTATCAGTTTGATAAAGAAAAGGGGCAAAGAGATGAAAAGATAAAAGTCCTTGGCTAACCAAAGAAAGTCAAAAATTTGAAGTATCAAGAGAAAGGAGAATTCACAAAGTTCTTTCAAGTAAGGGTAAGGAAGTATGTCGCTCGAATGATGCATTCCTCCTATATATAAGAGACAGAAATTCCCCAAGCTCAAAACCAAGAGTCGCCAATCGAATTTGAGGGGGCACAAAACAGCTCAATCCCCTAGGAACATGTGTCATAATGGCGGCAACCACGAACAACGTTTCAAGATTAAACGATGTTTTCGTTGGGAAACGGCCGCAACGGTTCAAAGATATCGAAAGGGTGTCAATATGCTACTTGATTCTAAAAATCATACCCAAGGGGCAGACAGTCAGATTTTCCTAGACAAGCGGAAATCATCATCCGCCTACCGGGCCCGACAAGGGACGGTCTCGGCAGACGGAGGGACTAACTGTATTGGTCAAAATCTGACCGCTGTGGTCGACCCAATTGGGACCACGTCCAAACAATGGGATAAGGAAAGACGACATAATTTACGCCAAACCATATATTCACCGAACGACGAAAACGGATGCGGAGTGAGGGGGGCTATGACCCAAATACATGGCAATGACTCCATGACTATATATAGGGATGAGACCTTCCTAGAAAGGGGGAGCTTTTTTCTCTCTTTTTCCTCTATAATCTCCTTAGTGAACAGAAAGTAAATCAATTTCGAATCTTCCATTGAATATGTACAACAGTCATTTTCGCCGATTGGGGAAAGAAGAAATGAAAGGCTTTGATAATTTATCGCCTCTACTTCATTTTATGTATCATTTTCCGGTTTGTCTGTAGATCTGGAATTTACTACGTTTGGCTAAAATTTACCTCTTCAATTTTCTTAATTGATTTAATCAAAAAGGTTTCAATATCTTTTGGTCAAATAGATATATTGCTATTATAAACCTTATACATTATTAGTGAATATCGCAAGTCACTCGAATGGGAAGAAGAGGGTCGGCTAAATTGAGGGCGATCCTCCCGGTGAACTAACCCTACCCAAACCGACATCAGTGAACTAAGTAGAGTATGTTTGGTGACCAGATTACTCAGACATTTTATCTATTGGTGTCGTTTGCGTATCCGCTGTTCGAGAATCTATAGGAACAGTTGTTAG
The DNA here is from genome assembly GCF_001879085.1 of Nicotiana attenuata. Taxonomy (NCBI): domain Eukaryota; kingdom Viridiplantae; phylum Streptophyta; class Magnoliopsida; order Solanales; family Solanaceae; genus Nicotiana; species Nicotiana attenuata. The sequence continues at coordinate 295,776 of NW_017670895.1, read as the reverse complement.
CAAGAATGTAATCAAATGCCACAGAATATATATTATTTTTATCAGATTACTAATTAATAAGAAATTTACATATGATTAATAATTAAGAGTCTAATTAGATAAATATCTTTTTTACATTGTCGGTATGTAAAACGGATATGGCCAAAGTTATTAAAACTCAATAACTTTGGTCTAAATTCAGAGGCAGGTTCAGGATTTGGATGTACGGGCTAAACAACAACAATAATGACCCAGTAAAATCCTACTAGTGGGGTATGGAGAGGGTAGTGTATACGCAAACCTTAACCTTACCCCTTGAAAGTAGAGAGGTTATTTCTGAAAGACCCTCGACTCAAGAAGACGAAAAGAAACAATATGAGTACCACCAATAGATACCATAAATAATAACAAGTTAATTGGGTAGAAGTACATTATAGTATCAAAATAGATGGAACCCATAACATTATCGTTCGTAGGAGGGTATATTTTGTCCCGTCTCTTTAGGCAATGGAGTTAAATCCTCTCACTTGATTAACTCCACCCATTGGATAATTCATATATATATATGGTCCTCAATAAGAAATCACCATTTCCATTTCAGAAGCTACCACTATTCAAAGAGTTCTAATGTTGTTGCTCTTTCTTGTATGCTTAAGGATAGTTAATCTTTCTTCTAATTATTAGCATTCATTCCATCTGTATTATCATTAAATTCTTTCGCCGAGGTCATACGATCTCCTCCTTGTGAGCACGTGATTTTTGCCCTATATGAATTACTCCCAGAAATTCAAACAAAATGATTTCTTGCATTATTTTGCAATTTTGTGGATTTTTGTGACATTTTGTGTTAATTATTTGCATTTTGTTTGTGCATTTTAATTAATGAAAAATATAAAAACTATACTTGACATTTGCATTTAGGGTTTAGTTTTATATTTTAGGATTAATTGGGTTACTTTATAAAGAAGAAAACAACAAAAAATAGTTCTTTTGCATTTATACTTGTAATTTGTCTTAGTTTGCATTTAAATTAGGAATTAATGTAGTTTGAAATTGAGTAATATAATTTTAGAAGTCAATTTGGGTTTTTATTTGTTGATTTGGCATTTAATAAAAATCAGAAAAAATATAAATAATGAATAAAAAATAAATACAAAATGAAAAAAAAAAAACTATTAAAAAGAAAAAGGGTTGTCTTAATGAAAGACCCGAAATTGGGCTATTTTTAATTAAGTATGCCTAGCCCAAACCAAACACACCCAGTCCAAGCCCAAATCCCTTCCCAATCCGGTCTGCCCCAGCCCAAATAAACCCCTGAACCCGCCAAGGCCCAAACCCCCAACCGGTCCAGTCTTGGCCGTGTCCAAAACGACGCCGTTTAACCAAGATTCAATCTCAACCGTCTATGTTTATTGATCTGACGGTTGAGAAGTCCCCTCCCCTAAATATATAACTGTTCGAACCATACCCACCCGCCAAGGCCCAAACCCAAAGTCCTTAATTTCTTTAACTAATAGCAATCCATATTGTTAATCAATTAGGGCCCTTTTAGAGACATTCCATACTAGAAAACAATAGTCTCTTTAGGATGACCTTTAAATAAAACGAGGTGCGCCGCGCCAAACAAAACTCATAAATTGCGTGGCCCCTCTTTAAAAATTTATATTAAAATACTTAGAATTCGAGGCGTGCCATTTAGCAAATTTTCATGGCCCTCGCAAAGATAATAACACGTTAGTCGCTTTAGGCGCGCTTTTTAATAATCTTACTTTCCTAAATACGGGTGTGCATTTCATGCAACCCAATTCCAAATCCCAATATGTTGAATAAAAATGTGTCGAGGATACGGGTGCATTTCATGTGACGTGATCCAAAAACACGTTTTTAAACGACGTTCACTTTCTTAAAAATTTTTTAACTAAAAGCGGTTGAATAATTTTTAAAAAACACATAGGTTAAAACATGTACTAAAATCAAATAAATAAGCCAAATATGACAGTTGAGCGACCGTGATAGAACCACGGAGCCTGGGAATGCCTAACACCTTCTCCCAGGTTAACAGAATTCCTTACTCGGATTTCTGGTTCGCGACTGTTAAACAGAGTCAAACCTTTTCCTCGATTCGGGATTCAAACCGGTGACTTGGGACACCATAAATCTCCCAAGTGGCGACTCTGATTTTTAACAAAATGAATCCCGTTTCGATTGTCCTTTAATTGGAAAAACTCCCTTTATTATACCCTTTACGGGGTGTAGTAAAGTAAAAAAGGAGGTGTGACAGCTCTGGAGACTCTGCTGGGGAACAGAACCCAGAATTTCGGTTCAGGGTTCAAGAATTCGAGCTCAGTTAAATTGTTATAGTTGGCTTTATCTGATTTTTCTACATGTTCCATGCTATATGTGCTAAATGTTTTACCGCTTTGATATTTGTTGAATTGTGTATAAACTGTCGCGAATCCCTTCCTCTTTCTGAGTCTTCTACATCATGGAGAAGGGTGCACTTCGTGTAGCTTCTCTTCTGTTTAGAGTCTTTCCCATTTAGAACGAGGTTTGGATAAGTTGCAAAGCCGGCGGAGCTTCTGTATCCCCGGTACGCTGCCTCCCCCTCGGCTCGAGTTGTCCGCTCGGGTAAGCCAGGTCTAGACCAATAAACCTAAGGTTAAACCTAGAAGAACAAAAACTCATGCCGGATCCCTAGTAGGACGCTTGTTTGCATCATGTGCATTTGACTTAGGGGACTCAACACAGGGGTTGGGTCCGTCTAGGACAGGTGACCTGAAATAAGTTGACCATCCTGATGCATCTTATGTGCTACTTGCACATTTATTTGTTCGGCTTTGCATGTTGACCGGCTTGTCTAAATGAGTGAATTATGAAAGTAAGTAGTGTTAGGACTAAGTGAGGGTGACCATCTAGAAAAACCAATGTCCAAGTAGTGCCGAAATACTGCAGGATTTTTGAAAATGAATGAAAAAGAAGAAAAGTAGTTTTTCTTTAGTTTGTTTTGTTTACCAATGGAAAAGAAAAACAAAAAAAAAAAGTTTTATTTTCAAATTAGATTGTTTATTTGCCACTGAAAAAGAAGATATAAAAAAGAATCTTGCTTTCAGAAATAGTGTATTTGCCAACAAAAACAAAAGAGTCCTATTTTCAAAAATAGTTAGGTTCATTTGCTCGAACTACGCCGGTTTGATTCTCACCGGATGTGAGATACGTAGGCAACCCTCATCGGGTCAAACCACCCCTTTGCAAAAATAGCCAAAAATACCAAATTTTAATTCTTGTCATAAATAAGTCGGGTGATGCTATTCTTGTTAAAAATAAGCCGAATGTCCCCAAAAGGACGCCGGAAGGCCGTTTTTGCAAGAACAGCCACCCTGAGTCAGTTTTAAATGGTTTGCGGACACAGCCTTAAAATCTTCCTCCTAGAAGTGCTGAAAGGCCGATTTGCAAATCCAGGGCCTGTTTTCTAAATAAAGAATTTTTGCACAAATAGCCATTTTTTCAAAATGAGTCATTAAAATCCCCTAATAAATGTGCAGGATGGATTCAAGTAACATCAAAACCTTCTCAGTCCTGAGCGAGATCCCTTTGAAACTTCATATGTGGTGGCATGATTTGGGAAAAGGAAGCAGAGATACCGTGGTCAAAAGTTTGGGCGGTCTCGTAGATTTGAACATCAAACCAAGAAAGGATATCATTGAGGCACTAATACCATTTTGGGATCCGACCCGTAATGTATTCTGGTTTTCAGATTTTGAACTCACACCTACATTAGAAGAGATTGCCGGATACGCCGGTCTCAACGGGAACCTCCGAGGTAGATACCCATTGGCCCCACGACCGGTAACCCTTCATAGGTTCTTGGATTTGTTGAACATCAGCCGGGATATTCAAGACCCGTATCTGGCGGAAGGGTGTTGTACATTGCATTTCTTATATCACCGGTATGGTAACCCCAAAGGTTTCGAGGAACCCAACACAGGATTGACACATGCTGGAAATAAAGACAAATGGGAAGCCCGACGGGGATTAGCCTTCATGGTAGCCTTTTTGGGAGTGGTAATTTGTCCAAGAAAAGATGGTCACATAGACCTTGGCCTGGTAGGGATGCTAGATGTTGCCATGAAAAAACCTACTAGCACAGTGGCTCCCCTGATTGTAGCAGAAATGTACCGAGCTTTGACCAAATGTCGGGAAGGGGAGAAATTCTTTCAAGGTTGCAATTTGCTCTTACAATTGTGGATACAGGAACACCTCTGTCACCGCACAGGCTATATGAACTACGGTTTAACTGGATTGAGTTGTATTGCAGAATTCGAGACCCGGGTAACAGGTATTGAGTTCCCTGAGGGTACTGAGGCCTGGTCGTCATGCTTAAGATCCCTGACCGCAGATAAAGTTGAATGGGCATATGGATGGCTTGCTGCTACTGAAGCTGTATACACATCAGCCGAGGTCTCTTATATTCTTTTGATGGGTATTCGAAGCATACAGCCTTATGCTCCTTACCGAGTTTTGCGACAATTTGGAAGATTCCAGACAGTGCACAACGATGAAGACCTGAGTGAGCAAGTCATCGAGTTAGGCCCGAAAGCTGCATTCCCTGAAGGCAGAATTCGAAAGATTTGGAATGAGTGCAGGTACCTTGAACCCAAGACTATAGTACAGGACCGAGCCAGAGGTGAGGTAGATCCCAAATACTTGGTCTAGTTTGGTAAGAGATTTCAAATTCCTGAGAGACCCGCCAAAAGGCCACATGTACAACAATTCACTAACGAGGCCCAGGTGCAATGGGATTGGTTAGCCAAAGAAAAGGAGTACAGGGCCCGAATAGGAGCATTGGAAAAACAGGTTCAGGAGCTCCAGTTTGAAAACACCTTGCAAGCCGCAGCTGATGAAGGTGATAAAAAGAAACTGGCCCAGGAGAATGAAGCTCTCAAGGCCCAAATTCAGCAAATGAAAATAGATGCCAGGAATCGGGAAAGAAGTGAAGTCTATCCGATGAGAGATTGATAAAAGGGTTGAAGAAGCAAGTCCTAGACTGTCAGGAAGAATTGGAAAAATCCGAAGGGAACATGGCAAGACTTCGGGCACAATGGGCAAAGAAAACTGAGGAAAGAGCCCAGTTTGTACAACAAATGAAGAGGAACTATGAGGGAACCATTACTAACATGAAAAGAAAAATGAATACTCTTGAAGAGAAGGCGGCTCGGCGGGACAAAGAATTTCAGGCCGAGAGAGAACAGTGTTATGGGTTAATCGCTGAGATGGAAAAGGAAATAAAATTGTTACAAGACCTTCACCTCCAGGATTCTCAGGTTCTAGAGGCTCGTACCCAACAGATAAGTCGGCTACTCCAAGAAAAGGGCCAAATCATGGAAAGAATTAGAAACATTGCCAACTATATTGTCATGAAGTGCCAGGCTGGTGAGCGGATGGGTCGTACCACGTTTTTTGCTTCCGTGATGATATTTGTTAGCTAGGTCATGAATGATCTGGATCAGTTGCAAAAGGGTCTCGCACGCAGGCCCGCGGTGATGCCGAGAGATGTTCCGCGGGCCCCAGGATTTGAAGCTTTGATGTATTCCTAGTTAATCGAGTCTGTATTTTTATTTTTGAGTCTGTTTTGTAACTCCCCTTTTTGAGAAAAACAAAAGCAAATAGTCTAGTAGCTTTGTAGTCGCAGTTGTTATTAATGAAAATTTGACAATTCCCGCAAAATTATTTCTTTATTTCTTGCATTTATTTTTGCATTTATTTGCAAGAACTACGCTCGGTCTGATTCACGTGGGGTCGTGATACATAGGCAATCTCCATCGGATTCGACCATAACTAAATGAAAAAATGAAAAAACGAAAAGAAAGAAAAGAAAAAGAGGGAAAAAGAAAAAGAGAGGAAAATAAGAAACCAAGCAAAAGCAAATAAGAGGAAATAAAAGGGAACAAAGGAAAGAAAAGAGCGAAAAAACAATTTTGAGGAAAGGAGCGAATAGGAAGAAGGGAAAACCAAGGCAAAAGAAAAAAGAAAAGAGGGAAAAATAAGAAAGAAAAGCAAAAGAAAAAAGGGAAAGGCAAGAAACAAACAATGGAAAACACGAGGGAAGAATGAGAGGAAAGGCATGGCAAATAAAGGAAAATGAAAAGGCCGGGATGACGCATGCGACTGATCAAAAGCATAATAGGAACTGTTAACTGCCTAGGTGCATTCACTCCCCAAATGTGCGGGTACCAATATGTTAAATGCCCTAACGCTAACGTGATGGTTTCATTTTGTCATGTCATTCCAGAAAGGTGGTTGGTTTGTGGTTTAGAAGTGGTAACTCTTCTTTACAACACAAGGACAAAAGGCAATGGCAAACAACAAGAGAACTGAGTTGGTTGATACCGGTGCTCGACAACAGTTGGTGGAACGGGATAATTGGTTGGTTGAAGAGGTGCGGATGCTGAGACAACACATGACAAACATGTATCGAGCTTGGATGAATGGAAAGGCGCCACCCCAACCCACCACCAATTTCTCGGACACTACCCTTACCCAAACTCCCAACATAATACCAGATGATCCTCCATATTCTCCAGATACACCCGCTTATCACACTCGCCCCAACTACCCTAGTAGCTCGATCGCTCATCCTTCAGTCACTTCCCCCCAATATTGCCCTCCTGTCATATCCGTTACCCCAAACAATGAATGCCCACCCAAAGCGCGTAATGCCCGATTTCATCCTCCAGAGGTTGCCCACAAGGTCCTTGATCCATACAAAAAGAGCTCCCGGGATGAGCAGATTTATGGTAGAAATGAAAGGGTTACGGGAAGAGCAGGGCGAGATGAGGTACCCAGGAAGTTGACAAGCACAGAACAGCCCTTAAGGGACAAGCGAAGAGTGGGAGGTCAGGGTAGCATGACTTGCAAAGAACTGATTGTGCCACATGACGCCCGCCTGCTCGCAGGATTCAAAGTACCAAACTCGTGGAGATCCGGTAGCTCACCTGAGGGTCTATTGCAACGAAATGAGGATTGTTGGAGAGAAAGATGACGTGATGATGCCATATTTCAGTGAAAGCCTAACTGGGGCAGCTTTGGACTAGCATGGTCGTCAAAATGTCGATGAGTGGCTTACATTGGGTGACATGGCTCAAGACTTTGTCCGATACTTTCAATGCAAATCAAGTGTTACCCCAGACCGCACCTCGCTATCTAAGATGGAAAAGAGGCAGGAGGAAAGCTTTAATGAGTTTGGGCTTAGATGGAGGGAGCAAGCTGCTCGAGTCAGTCCCCCGATCAACGAAGAAGAAATGGTTAAGCTTTTCCTACAGGCCCAGGGACCCACCTACTACAGTCATTTGATCCCGGCCCTGGGAAAGCCTTTCAATGATGTGTTAAAAATGGGGGAGCTAGTGGAAGAAGGAATCAAGTCAGGCAAAATCGTGAGTTGTTTGAAAGCCATTCAGAACGTACCAGTAAGCTTGGTTGGAAGAAAGAGGAACGGAAACGACGATCTGATAGGGTTTCCTGATCAACACTTCCAGCCTCGACATCGCCCCCGTGGTTATCCTTGTGCATTAGATGGCCTTCCTCGACGCTACTTCTCTCCACAGAAATCCCAAAGTCGCACATCACATTCTCAGTACCCAGCTCCTCAAAATGCCCATCTACCCCCGCGAGCTTCCCAAAAACACCCCAGCTCAGGTTTCCGGCCCAATCCGGCATTTAAGAATGAGAGGTTACGAAAGAAGAAAGCCTTCACTCCGTTGGGAGAATCATACGCCAGTCTATTTCAGTGGTTAAGGACACTGGACATGTTGAAGCCGATTCAGATAAAAGTGTCGAACCCTCCTCCAAAGAAGTTCGATCCTTCTCAACAGTGCGCATACTACTCAGGTGCCCCGGGGCACGACATAGAGAAATGTTGGAATCTGAAGAATGCAATTCAAAAGCTTATTGATGCAGGCGACATCGTCGTGCAAAATCCAGATGCAACAAATACTGGCCAAGATCCATCTCCTGTGCACAATGAGACGCATATGGTGGGTATGATTGATCGTGAGAATGAGCCGGCAGAAGAAACCCAGAAGCAGTTTGCTCAGAACAACGTGATGAAGACTTGTGAAAATTCCAGCAATCTTGGTGTGACATTCAGTGGCTAAGACGTCATGCTTGGTAATTGGAAAGACGCTCCATCTCTTGGAGTTCTGGTGGTTTATTTTGTTGTCATTTCTGTTGTTCGGGTTATTTCAGGGTTGTAATTCGGATATTCTCTTCTGACTCAAACCCTTCTATCCTTTTACTTTGTCTTGTTTGTCTCGTCGTAGTAGCTTGTGTAGTGCTATTTAGGTTTGTTCAAGGGTTGTAACTCTAGTCTAGTTTGCTTGTTTCGTTGTTTAAACCCTTTCACCGTCAGTCTAATGCAATTCTCTGTTTCCCGCCATTTCTATTTATTTTATCTAGTTCCTTTTTCCTTTTGCAATTCTTTTCATGCTGGTTCTGGTGACATGACATGCACAATTCTCAGCCTGGTTTTGAAAGTCAGAAGCAATAAGACAATGTTAAAGATGTAAGGACAGTTGAGGGATTTTGAAATCTCTCCGAGCCCAAATTATGTGAAACTGGGGCAGACGGAACATAAAAAAATACTGTTGAAATGCATCATGCCACACCGGTTCGAAGCCAAAGGCAAGTTTGCCCCAAATCTACAGGGGCCGTTCGTGGCACCATGTTTGCTGCCCTAATTGACGAATACAGAAGGCAAATATGTGAATCAGTCAAAAGGTATTATGTGTGTTTTCCATGTTTGTTTAATTGTGTAGTTTGTACTTGGCATGTTTTGGAGATTGGAACGACGAAGGCATTTTGTTCTGCTACCCAAACACTTTATCCTTTGTTACCCCTTTGAGCCTCGGCTATTTTCTTGCATACCCCTCTTTCGGAATCAATAATAAAACTCGTAAGCCCGAGCGGGGAAAGTAAGTGGGGAAACAAGAGAAAAACAGGAAAAAAAAAGAGAAAAGCAAAAGAAAAGAACAGAAAAAAAGGAAAAGAAATGAAAAGAAAGAAAAGAAAAGTGGAAGAAAAGGAAAGATCGCAACAACGAACGTAGTTTTATATCCTGAACTACGTTTGACTTGATCCCGAAAGGGTACGTAGGCAGCCTCTCTCTGAGGTTCAGTCACACCGAAATAAAAGTCCAAAGTCCCCAAGGAAGAAACTGGGGCAGAAGTTGTGGTTGTTGTGAGAAATCTGATTCCGAAAGTTGTAATTTTGAGCCCATGTTGAATTGTTTTGAGCCTTTGATACCCTTTCTTCCTAACCCTGTCCAAAAGCCTGCATTACGGTCCAAAGAAAGACCTTCTGATCAATCTTCCAGAGACGCCGAGTCAAGCGAGTAGAGGTGAACCATATCAGGGGCAATACTCCGGTCTAAACAAGGGAAATGAAGAATGAGAGAGTCTTGATGATAAATGCCCTCACGGGCACCATAAGGCAAAGTGAGTTGAGAGAAATAAAAAATGAGAGAGTCTTATTGGTGAAAACCTTCACGGGCACCTTGAGGCGACTGTGAGTTGAGAGAAAGAACGAAATGAGAGAGACTTGATGGTGAAAACCCTTCGGGCACAACAAGTCGAAAAAGGATTGTGATTCAAATTGGATAAGCGGAGCATTGAAGCCTAGTTTCACAGCGAAAAGGTACAACAAGAGCTAAACATCAGATTTGCTTAACAAAATAGGCTGCAGATGCATGTCAAGGTCATCAGAGTCGGTATCCACATCCGATAGGTTTCTACTTTGTAGTTTTCTTGATAGGAATCATCTCTTTCCATTGTCCTCTACTCTGTTCCTTTTGTCTTGTTTACTTCCTCTTCCGGAGTCAATTCAGTCATAACAAGTGAGAAATGATTTCAAAATTTGCCACCAGCTTTCCAATTGCACAAAACGGGATCTGGCTAGTACATCAAAGTGTCATAAGTCAAGAAAGAACAACAAGCGCACTGAGTTGGTAACAATCAACATGCTTTGGGATTCGTGCAAAATATAAAAGCTTGGTACAAATCAATTCATGAACAATGCAACAGATGGAGGGTGTTAGGTGAATGGATCAAAGGCATTTTCTGCGGCAAGATTGACAAAAAGTTGGTTAACCAGTGACAAGAAGGTCTTCCAAACGGAAAGCAAAGTTATCATGGCAAGTAAAGGAGCATCAGACCTCAAGGCCGAGGCCAGTGGTTAAATTAAGAAAGAACATCATGTACACGAAGTGGGAGCAATAGACGTGCTTTGGGGTTCATATGAGACATAAGGGTTGGGGAATGCCAGTTCATGCAATTCAACAAGTAGAGAATATCGGGAACAAGCAAGGTCTTCGGGTGGAAATCAGTCATCTTGGCAAATGTAGAAGCAGCCACCCTCAAAGTTCAAGGCCATAAACTAACCACCACATTTTAAACTCACAAGTTTTCTTTGTTTGAAACAGGAACAAAGCAGTGCAAGAAAGTTGGTTCAACAATAAGAAGAAAAAAGAAGAAAAGAATGAAAGAAAAGGGAAGAAGAGGAGAGCCGACAAAAGGGAAGTTTCTCAAATCTTCGCCCTTGCATGTCCTGCTAGCGTGCATAAAATGCTGCCATTGCTTTTCACATTTTTTCCTCCTGAGATAGACAACCTAGTCTGATGAATTTTATCCTAGGATCACAATCTTAGTCCGGTGAATTGTTCTCCTAAGATAGACAATCTTAGTCTGATGAATCTTCTCCTAGGATAAATGTCTGATGAACCTTTCTCCTAAGATAACAAAAAGGGACCTAGTCTGATGAACTTTCTCCTAGGATCTAAAATCTTAGTCTGATGAATCTTTCTCCTAAGATAGAAAACCTAGTCTGATGAATCTTCTCCTAGGACCAACATCTTAGTCTGATGAATTTTTCTCCTAGGATAGAAGTCCTAGTCTGATGAATTTGCTAGTCAAATGTCCTTAGTTTTACTTACAGGAGACGTACCTTCCAATCAAGTCTTTAGCTTTACTCTTATCATTGCATTGATAGCTTAGGTGATCTATATTTTGCTAACAACTCCCAAATCTTCCTAGTGCAAACTGGGGCAGAAAATTCTTTTTGTTTGTTTATTTTGTTGCAGTCAGGAGTCCACCTGGAGAACAAGGGAATACTTTTCAAGTTCAGCAATCGGGAGCCCACCTGGAGAACAAGGGAATATTTCAAATTTCAGCAGTCAGGAGCCCACCTGGAGAACAAGGGAAGTACAATTCCAATTTTAATTTTTAATATTGGATAACATGCTGTATCCAGTCACCAAACAGGGGCAGAAAGTTTTCTTTGTTGTTTATTTTGTTGCAGTCAGGAGCCCACTTGGAGAACAAGGGAATACTTTTCAGTTTCAGCAGTCAGGAGCCCACCTGAAGAACGAGGAAAGTGCAATTCAAATTTTAGCTTTTAATTTTTAATATTTGATAACATGTTGTACCCAGTCACCAAACTGGGGCAGAAAGTTTTCTTTGTTGTTTATTTTGTTGCAGTCAGGAGCCCACCTGGAGAACAAGGGAATACTTTTCAAGTTCAGCAATCAGGAGCCCACCTGGAGAACAAGGGAATGCTTTTCAAGTTTCAGCAGTCAGGAGCCCACCTGAAGAACGAGGGAAGTGCAATTCAAATTTTAGCTTTTAATTTTTAATATTTGATAACATGCTGTACCCAGTCACCAAACTGGGGCAAGAGATTTTCTTTGTTTTTGTCTATTTTGTTGCAGTCAGGAGCCCACCTGGAGAACAAGGGAATACTTTTCAAGTTCAGCAATCAGGAGCCCACCTGGAGAACAAGGGAATGCTTTTCAAGTTTCAGCAGTCAGGAGCCCACCTGAAGAACGAGGGAAGTGCAATTCAAATTTTAGCTTTTAATTTTTAATATTTGATAACATGCTGTACCCAGTCACCAAACTGGGGCAGAAAATTTTCTTTGTTTGTTTTGTTGCAGTCAGGAGCCCACCTGGAGAACAAGGGAATACTTTTCAAGTTCAGCAACCAGGAGCCCGCCTGGAGAACAGAGGCACACATTACATGTTTCAGCAGTCAGGAGCCCGCCTGGAGAACAGAGGCATACATTTCAAGTTTCAGCAATCAAGAGATCGGA
>NW_017670895.1:62749-283647 GCF_001879085.1 Nicotiana attenuata | reverse complement strand
TTTTCAAATTCTTATTAATATCTGGTAATATGATGCCCAGTCACCAAACTGGGGCAAGAGATTTTCTTTGTTTTTGTCTATTTTGTTGAAGTCAGGAGCCCGCCTGGAGAACAGAGGCATACATTTCAAGTTTCAGAAGTCAGGAGCCCGCCTGGAGAACAGAGGCATACATTTCTAGTTTCAGCAGTCAGGAGCCCGCCTGGAGAACAGAGACATACATTTCAAGTTTCAGAAGTCAGGAGCCCGCCTGGAGAACAGAGGCATACATTTCAAGTTTCAGCAGTCAGGATTTGATGATGACATCGTCCACATTGTACCTCCTTAGTCTTTCTCAAGTCTGCTATGTGGTCTGCGGCCCTCTTGGATTTGATGATGACATCGTCCACATACACCTCTATCTCATTGTGTATCATATCATGTTAGATGGTTGTCATGGCTCTCATGTAGGTAACCCCAGCATTCTTTAGACCAAATGGCATCATCTTGTAACAGTACACTCTCCATGGTGTGATAAAAGTTGTTTTCTCTGCGTCTTCTTCATCCATCCAGATCTGGTGATAACCCGCGAAGCAATCTACAAAAGATTGGAGTTCATGATTGGCGCAATTATCGTTCAGGATGTGTATGTTTGGCAGTGGAAAGTCATCATTGGGACTTGCTTTGTTTAAATCCCGATAGTCAACACATACTCTAACTTTCCATCTTTCTTTGGAACTGGCACAACGTCGGCTAACCAGGTTGGTTATTCAAACACCCTGAGAACTTTGGCTTTGATCTGCTTGGTAACTTCCTCCTTGATTTTCATGCTCATGTTTGGTTTGAATTTTCTGAGTTTCTACTTCACCGGCGGGCACATTGGATTGGTAGGTAACTTGTGAGCCACTATGGACGTGCTCAAACCTGTCATGTCATCATATGACCATGCGAAAATATCCTCATATTCTTTTAGGAAACGGATGTACTCTTCCTTCTCTGTTGGTGATAAATGAATGCTGATGCGAGTCTCCTTGACGGTCTCGGCGTCCCCCAAGTTTACTACTTCGGTTTCGTCCTGATTGGACTTAGGCTTATTCTCAAAGTTTTCAACCTCCCTGACGACTTCCTCGGGTATTTCATCTTCTTAATCTGAATCACTGACCTCATATTGCATTGCCTCATTACATGTCACAGTCACTGGTTCATCAGGAAAGGTAATAATGACGTTGTAAAAAGAAAATGTGTAGAAAATAATAATGAATAATAAAGAGCAAATGCATTAGATTAAAATTAAACAACATCCAAATGAATACGGCTCGATGAATCGAGCATTTATTTTGAAACAAGCAAGTCTTTAAAACAAAGTTACTGAAAATTTTAAATGCCTAGAGTGGCTGCAAAAATAAAATCTGTCAAGCTACCAGGGACTCGGCGGGCCGGGGATGGTGTGGCGGTCCAGTTCCTAAGAACAGCTCCCCTCTCTACAATCTGAATAGTGAGGCCTTCTTCCTCCTCCTCCTCAATTATTGCACTGTAGTCCATGTCTTCATCTTCCAAGAATAGATTCTTCAACCTAGCTAATGCTTCCTCTTCTGCAGTTCCCTATATTGTATCACCACGGTGAAAGGCTTGACCCAGACGTGGCACTAGTTGCTCAAGTGGGTAGTACGGTCCACGCCATGGAGGCGACCAATCATTATACTCTTGCCATGTGTATTGATATCTGAGCCCAAAGGTAGTACCATGACCCTTCAACCATATCGGTTTAGTGATACCTTGGAGATTCTTCCCAAGCCCTTTGCCGGGTTCATACCCAGACCATGCTAGTATGCTCTCTATTTTACTGCTCCACCATTTATCTTTCTCGACGGCATTGACACGTTCAATGTGATGATATGTTTCACCTCCTAGCCTTCTTCTATTTCCAATAACTGAGATGGTTTGACTGGTGTAAATGGGGTTACTCTCATCTCCGTGAATGATCACCTCCTGACGATTCCATTCGAACTTTACGGCTTGATGTAGTGCGGATGCCATAGCCCCAGCGGCATGGATCCATGGTCGGCCTAACAGAAGATTGTATGAGGCCGGTATGTCGAGCATATGAAACTCGACGTCGAACCAAGTTGGCCCCATCTGCAAACACAGGTTGATCTCCCCGATCGTGGCCCTTTGAGACCCATCGAAAGCTTTCACATTCATGCTTCCTGTCCGTATTTCATGGAAACCTTTGTCCAATCTTTTCAGAGTGTCCAACGGACAAATATTGAGGCTTGAACCTTCATCAACCAAGACCCTGGAAATGAAGTAGTCTTCGCATCGCACTGTAATGTGCAGTGCCCTGTTGTGGTTCAGACCCTCGGGTGGCAACTCATCCTCGTGGAAAGTAATTCTGTGACTTTCTAACACCTGTCCTACCATATTAGACATCTCTTCGCTAGTGATGTTATTGGGCACGTAGGGTTCGCTCAACACTTTCATCAAGGCATTTTTGTGTGCTTCTGAATTTTGTAACAGTGACAGGATGGATATCTGAGCTGGTGTTTTGTTTAAATGATCGATGACAGAATACTCCTTTGCTTGCACTTTCCTCCACAGGTCATCTAGTCCTGTTTCAATGACAGGCTGCTTGGTAGTGGCATCCTTACTTGGTCCTCCCAGGTGCACAGGTGTATAGATTCTCCCGGTCCTGGTCATTCCTTGTATGGTGTCGGATTCCTCTATCTTTGCCTTTCCTTTGCGTCTAGCTTCGGCAAAATAATCCCAAGGTATCGCTTTTGAGTGGAAAGGAGGTGTGGTTGATACTGTTACTGTGAACGGTGTGACCACTTCTACTTCAAACGAAATAGGGGTGGTCGCGGGTGGAGCCACCTCTAACTCAAATGGAACTGATGTGGCTACCTCAACCTTGATTGGTGACTGAGTCTGTACCACAATAGGGTTAAGTGTGACTGAGGGTTTGAAGTCATCACCTTCCCGAATAAGCACAATCGACCCCTCAGGTTCCCTTCTTCGTTCGTCTCTATCACATGTATTCCACCACTTTTATGATCAGGGAGAGGGTTGTTGCGAACATTGGGTGTGGCCTCCTTTGCCTCTTTAACTTTGTTGTCAATCAGCGTCCGGATCTTGTCTTTCAATGCTCGGCACTCGTCAGTGGTGTGTCCCTTCATACCGGAATGGTATGCACAAGTTTTGTTAGGATTGACCCATTGGGATGGATTCTCTAGTGCCACAGCGGGAATAGGAGTGACGTAACCCGCGGCTTTCAATCTCTCATACAGCTGGTCGATGGGTTCAGCGATGGCGGTGTATTGTCTGAGTGGCTTGCGGTCGAAATTGGGTCTTGGTCTTGGATAATTTTGGCGAGTTGGAGGTGACTGGAAATGAGATGGTTGGGAGTTATAGATGTGATAGACAGTGGCTGGTTGGGAGTATCTGGGAGATGATGGTTGATATGTAGGTGGTGGTGCTTGGTATATGGATGGAGGTGTTCGATATGTGGCTGGAGGTGTTCGATAGGTAAGTGGACATTTCGGGCCTTGAGCCACCATTACTGCCCCAACGTCTTTCTTCTTTGATATGCCGCCTGATTGCAGTGATTTATTTGTGGCCTGTAGTGCCTCAAAATTCGTCACCATCCTGCTCTTGATGCCTTCCTCAATCCTTACCCCATGCTTGATGATATCGGAGAATTTATGGTTTTCAATAACCATCAACCTTTCATAATATTGCGGGTCTTGTGCTCTAACGAAGAACTTGTTCATCTGTTCTTCGTCCAAAGATGGCCTGACCTTGGCCGCTTTCGACCTCCAGCGGGTAGCATACTCACAGAAAGTCTCAGTGGGTTTCTTCTTAAGATTCTGGATGTAGAAAACATCGGGTGCATTTTCTGTGTTGAACCTGAATCGGTCCATGAAATCTGACGCCATACCTACCTAGTTGGACCATTTCTTGGGATCCTGGCTAATGTACCAGGACAAAGCATAACCAGTAAGACTCCTCATGAAGAGTTTCATTCGGATCTTCTCATCCTTTTTGACCCTGACAAGCTTGTCACAATATGTCCTTAGATGAACCTTAGGATCATCTTTGCCGTCGAACATCTCAATCTTAGGAGGTTTGTACCCCTCCGGCAGTTCCACATCCGGCTGCATGCGTAGGTCTTCATAGTTTAACCCTTCTATTCCTTTGCTGCCTTCGACACCCTGAACCCGGCTTGTCAATTTCTTGAGTTCTTCAGCCATGTTTTTAATGAGCTGGTCCTTCTCTGAGGATTCTGGTGCATAGGAAGTTGGTTGAGTAGAGTGAGGGATGGTCTCCACATATATGGTGTTGTTCTGATGAGTGCCAGGGACTTGGGTGTAGGGATGGTCATTGGTTGAGTTTTGAGGGTCAGGAAAGGGTTGTGGTGTGTTTTGGGGAGTGTGGTAAGTAGCAGTTGGTGGGTACTGGATTGATTGGTGGTGGTGTTATGGTGGAGTTGGTATGGGTAAGGGATTGAGATTTTGTGGTGGGGCTGTTTATTGATGTGGTGCAGGAGGGTTTTGTGGATGTTGGTTTGGTGTGTTTTGGGGAGGTACCGGGTTCTTTCTGTTTTGTTGGTTGATGTCGGGGATATTCAGGGTGAGTGATAAATTCGCCAAGTTGCGAACCTGCTCTAGCTCTCCTTGTAGCTCAAGTATCTTTTGTTCCAATCTCAAGACTAGATCATTTTATGCCGAAGTACTCCGACCGTCTGAAGTTTCTTCGTTCTCAACATTCTCTTTTTGAATACCACTTAAGTCGTCCATTTTTGTTTTTCCTTTGCCTTTTGTATTGCTTGGAGGAGGAGGAGGTGCAGGGCCTCTAGATCTGGTATGATACGCTGATGATGCCAGTATGAGTGAACCAACTTAAGGGGATGGGAATAATCAAAAATAAAGAAAAACAAAAAAGGTAACAAGTTAGTGGGGATTTTGAAATGTTGCAGTATTTAAACACATATTGCGGGAATGTAAATGCGCGTCCTAATTTGGGAGCCTCGTTGTGCCCTAGGTAGGCCTAGAAACAAATAGATCTGGAGAACTTAGATGCCAACAAATGCCTCATTTCATAATATAAAAATTGACGAATCCCAAAACAACACTAAGATGATAGGAAAAAGATAAGTCACTACTGGCACTTGGCCTTATTACATTTTAGGAAAGCAAGTAAGTCTAGCCTATTTGGTCCCAGAAGGACCTTCCCCAGATTCGATCTTCCTGACTCCATCGTACAGGTCTCCCAGCTCGCGCAGACCCAGCAGCAAGTATGCTCTGGCCAGATGTCCTCCTTCAGCTCCTTCAACGTCCTAGCAATCCTCAATCCTCTTTATCACTTTACCCTCCAGTTCCACTATTCCTCGCTCCAGATATTCCAGCTTCCTATTGGAGGTGACTGCCATTTCTTTCCACTCTTCGATCAGCCTCACATTCCTTTCATGTATTTCTCGGTGCTCATTATCAGAGTCGTGGACCCTCTTACGTAGCCTGTTGTACTTGACTTGAGCTTCAGCTTCTTCGTCTATGATTGTGTTCCCTCGACCGGCTCCTGGCATCACCATTCCTTTTAGATTGTCTTCTAACCACGCTGGGTAGAGAGGTTCGCACCCTGGATGATACCTATCGGGCTCAATGGTGTTCTTTTCCACAATGATTTTGCAGTGCCACATATGCTGGGCTTGGCACTTGTAAGGGACGTCGTCGTCTCGAAAGTCTTCTCTGAAATGACTCATCTTGGCAACCCTTGGTACAGCCTGTTTCGTGCCTGCTTGCCTCATAACTCGAATAGGGACGTAAGGGTATATCCCTCTCAACCCAATCAGCACCAAGTGTGGAGCATCCCTGGATCTGATGATAAATTCGTCTATTGGGAACCATTCAAACATCCATTGCACTTGCTCCTCGGTCAGATTGTCGAAAAATTCCACCCACTCTTTGGCACTCTCCGGCTGAGCAAACCTGTCCAAAATGTAGGTCATCCGCTTAGGGTGATGGAAGGTAATATGGTCATTCCAAACCCTTCGCGGAAATTCTTGGCGATACTGGCCCTTTTGAAGATGTTCTAGTAACCACAACTGCAGCAACAGGTTACAACCCTCGAAATGTTGGACCCCTCTTTGACAGCGCTCCAGAGCCCTGTAGATGTCGGCTATGATCATGGGGACTATGGTGTATGTATGTCCATTGATCCCTTCCATCAAAGTCTTGGCAACCATGGCCAACCTAGTATGGATTCTTTCCCTTTTCATTGGGAACACTATCAGGCCCAGGAAGCATACAATGAACACGAACACTCTGCGGTGGATGTGGCCCGGAGAAGTGAGAGAGATCTCGTCATAGTAGGTATGAAAGGACTTGCTATGGCCGTACGTCTCATACAGATACTCGAAAGGTGTGTGAGATTCCTTCAGGCATCTTAAGTCAGCATTTTTCTTCAACCCCATCATCTTTAAGAACACTTTACCAGTACGGTTCTCCGGCACCAATAGCCCGGGGCTATCCCAAGTCAATCCCGCAAGCCCTCCAAT
Organism: Nicotiana attenuata; assembly: GCF_001879085.1. Classification (NCBI taxonomy): domain Eukaryota; kingdom Viridiplantae; phylum Streptophyta; class Magnoliopsida; order Solanales; family Solanaceae; genus Nicotiana; species Nicotiana attenuata. The sequence continues at coordinate 277,121 of NW_017670895.1, read as the reverse complement.
TTCCTCTAGAAGTGGTGTCATTTCTATGTAACCAAAACGAAACAGAGACCTTTCACTATCCCAGAATAAAGTGGCAGCCTCGATCAACCTTTTGTTTGGCTCAATGTCTAGCAGAGAAGGTAGATTGCCCGAGTACTTTCTTACGTGTTTCTTGTCACTAGAGGAAAGGTCCTCCCACCAATCTAGTAGCAATGGTGGGATGTTGCTAACCATACCGAGTCTGGGGACCTCGTGCCTCATTTTCTGCAAAACAAAAGGGTTAGTCCCTTATCCCCTACTAGACTCGACTCTTTATACATTTATGATTAGCATATTGGCATTTAGTTCCCCGAATTAATGCACATAACGTGGTTGTGTCCATTGGGATTATGGAAACCCCGGTGGACTTTTGGATAAGGCTTGTCTTAAAGGATTATTATGTGGACAACATATTAATCAAGCTAGGTTTGACCATGATGCATGCACAATTACGATCAGAGTAAGGTTACTATGGGGGTCTAGACTGGTACCCTCAAGCGGACAACTTGAGGGGGAAAGGCACGGAACCATCGACTGCACCGCTGATAGACTAGTTTTACCGCAAATAAGCCTTTTCGAATTTAAGGGTAATAAATTTGAAGAGCGCAACCACTCATCAAGCGTTGCTATAGAATTTCGATACGCACGAGTGGAATATGATGTGGAGTATATGCAACAATAATAGCATGTTGTCAAGTATTTGCACGTAAGAGAATAATAAATGCAGTATTTAAATATTTGAAGGACGGTTAAAAAAGAAAACAAAGAGACAAGTCAGTTTCAGGAAAATAAAGAAATGCTTAAAAATAAACAGTTAAACTCAAATAAAGGGAATAGAGCATGCTTGGACTAACTTACAAAAAATAAGTTCATTATGGTAAGAGCCAAATAATATCCCCAGCAGAGTCGCATGCTGTCGCGCCCCCTTTTTTCCCTCCTTGCGGAGAAAGGTCCGGGCTTCGATATTTCATGAGGGAATCGACTCGTTTCCTTTAGGGAATTGGGTTTTTGAAGAGTCGTCACCTAACGAATTATGGTTCGTTAGGGCACCTTGAGAAATTAAATCATACACCTGTTTGCATTACCAGAGATTTAGGGTAAGGGCTCGAAATAACCTTGAGGGGAAGGTGTTAGGCACCCCTCGCGGTCCACAACGGTGGGTCCAGGCAGAACTTATATTCATGTAAATTAGTCTTTTTAACAAATAAATAGTTTAAGCACGTACTTGCATGTAAAGGCATGTTTTGACATTCTAAGCACATGTGTGATCCAAATAAATGAAACAAGGAAAAGGTTTGAACAAATTGCATATATATGAAGAAAAGTAAATTCATTTTAAACAACGGGATTTGGGAAAGGGGGGTCCTAGGTTGGCTAGCCTACAGGATCATACCCACACAATGCCCGGTAATCACTCCTCAATGAGGGGCTACACGTGACATTAGCGCGTAGTCATCATATCCTTACTACCCAATTCCCTCCCCTGGTCGTAGCCTAAAGCGTTCTATCAACCTTGAAAAGTGTCCTATGCGTGCACTACCCGTCCCTTCCTCGTGGCCCTAGAGGTATTTTAGGACCTCTAATTTTGGGTAGTTCTAGACCATCCTAAGGTATTTACAGGAGAAAAGTCTAGGCGTCAATCAAAACAATTAGGACTGCATTTAAATAGGGAACAACTAAAGGCTCACATTTTACCTCCACAAGCAGAACAAATAAATGCACGTCTCAAACAATTGTTTCAGGTATTCTAAGAGAAATACCCTAGAACATAATATCTTAGGTGAGCAGCGATTATACAGCATTGAATTCAGGCCAGAATGTCAAAGAACTGAATCCTACTAATTTAGACCTGTTAAAAGTGAGCAGTCTCAAGGCGTAGTTTTATAGTTGCAGGATTTTAGTCGCCCTATAGGCTTGCCTAAGCGCATAATAGTGATGTCCTAAGAGCATGATATCTATATGGATCAGTGAAACAGTAAAACGATTTTTAAACGACAACTTGAGATCTATAGGCATGCTTTTTGGCAGTATTAACTTAAGGCTTATTAAAGAAGTAACAGATGAATTAACTAATCCAATTCAAAACACCCGTGAATTAAACTGTTTTCTAATTAAACTGGTTTTAAATTCTATAGGCACGATTTCTATTAGAGTTGACTTCAACTCCTATAGGCATGGTATCTAATTATTAAAAGCTGATTTTAACCCTATAGGCATGGTATCTAATTATTAAAAGCTTATTTCAACCCTATAGGCATGATCTCTATTATTAAAGTCATTTAAATCCTATACGCATGGTTTCTAATTGTGTGGAAGTAAAGCAAACATAACAAACACATTTGAAAATCACATAGACCCTATAGGCATGATATCTACCCAATCCTACCCACAATAGATATAACTACCCTCCCTTTTTTCACTAATCACCCCACCGTTTGTTTACAATAGTTATTACAGACCAAGAACTGAATATAAATTACATAAAAAAAAAAAAATTAATCTATAGGGAGCCTGAAGCAAGCCCAAAACAGTCATGGTGTACCAAGCCTTTACTGATCTCAAACACCCAAAGTTCCATAGCGCATTTCATGTCTAGGTGTGTCAGAGTTCTCTAAGGATCTCAAGGATCCCGGGCAGTGCTCACACCAGACTTTCACCAAACAGAGACTGATTATGTGCAATGTGGAAGTGTCATCCCTGATATGCCAGAGTTTATAGAGATCTCAAGGATCTCAAAGCAGTACGCATACCAGAGGGGAAGGACTTAGTTAATCTAAGAGTAATGTGAGAGTGCATAATGACTTGAAGAGTTTGGTAGACAGTAGAAAAAGGTCTTAGTAATGACAAGAATTTTCTGAAAACCAGACCATAGTTGGGGTAGAAATAGTTTGAGAAACATGAAGAACATTTTTACAATCAGAGAGCAAGTCATAGAACACACAGTTTCAGAACAGACTTCACACAAAGAAAAGGGGTAGAGGGACACCTAGAATACACCTAGTGATGGAAAACAAATACACAGATTGTAGTTGCAAAGTTAAGTTGAGAACACACAGATTTTAGACACAAATAGTATCTCATTAGTGAAATAGAAGAAGTTGGACTTAGATGATCAAACTTCCATCATATGCCCTTTCTCTACAGCCTGGAGATCCTATAAGCTTTCGGGGCTCTGTAGAGATGGGAGCGGATTCAGTAAAATAGGAGGCTCAAGTGGTTCATCCGCTTATTCAAGGGATATTCTAAGAGGAAAGTACGTTATTCGTCAGTGAGGGATCTATGGTAGCTCGTCTATCTCTTAGCATCGATGGCAGGCCTACTTTTACAGCTTGAGACTTCCTTTGCCTTTGAAAGGTTGGAATCCAGGAATCGTGGACTAGAGCCCTTATTCTAGGTCGATGTGCCACCAATACATTCTACCTTTGAAATCTGGCTTTACCTGGGCCGCTTCTCGACCGAGATCCCTTCGATGGATGTCAACGACAAACACTTCATGAAGCATTCATGGTTTTAGAAATACTAATCATATACAAAACATGCAGAATATGGTCATGCTGGATGAAATCATAAACACATAATGCAGCTTGTGATATGCTAGTGAACCAATTATTAATAGCATGATTGACATGCTAAGCAGTATAATGGCTATAGCCTTTAACAGAATAAGCTCAGACATGCTTTGTGATACAGTAATCTAGGCATGCTGATTGCATATTGAGTAGAATAGCACATAGAACTGAAAATCACAAACGGACGAACTGCAGCAACAAAGAAAACACATAGTTTGGAATGTAAATTGAATCAGAACATACCAGTTAAGGAGAGAATACAAGGTATAAAGCAGAGATGGTGCAAGTAGCCGCCCTTCGCTTACAGCTGGCTGGACTAATAAGAATTGCAAGGAACAGAAGAGAATATAGAGCTTTGAGAGTGTAGATGAACTAGTGTTCGTGTCTTGAAGTGAGGAGTAAAGGAGAGCATATATAGCAATTAAGAATCAAGAAAAATAAGGTAAGGAATCAACCCTTCTGCAATTAAGGAAGCCACATAATCAATTATACATTAGTTAGTATAATTTTCCCTTAATTAAGGGTAATCAACCAACGGGCAAGGCAGAACACATTTAAGGAAAGAAAATCAAACGAGCAATTAAGGGGAAATAAACAGAATTTTAACTAAGGAAATGATTGGTAAAGAAGCAGTAAATATCATGGTTAATCGAACAAGGTAAAACTACTCAAGATTTTAAATAAGGAAATAGTCAGGAATAGGTCTTAACAAAACAAACTAGTAAATCAAGAATCCAAATCAATCACTGATTTAAGGAGAAAAATATAGGTTTACCATGACTAGGTAAAAAATGAACATAGCCATATAGAATTAGCAGAAGAGTTGAACCAAGAACATCAGTAGAAGCACATTAGGATCAAAAGTCATTGGATTAGGCTAAGAAGAATCACAGAAACAAAGCATAGGACAAACTTAGTACCCATATAACCTAAAAGAACTCAGAATCCAAACAATAATGTCGAGAAATTAGGACTTTTTAGCATAAACAAGCTAGGGTTAAAGCAATCTTCATGAAGTCGGTCAAAACACACAAGAAACATAAGATTTAAACACTCAAAAAAATCATTAAACGTTTTTGAGAAAGAAAATTTCAGGAAACCCTAGCCATAGAAGTCAAAAACTTAAAGTATTATAGTGCTTGAAATCGATCAGTAATAGAGGAATAAGAGGAACTTAAAGAAAAAATCACAGGAACTCGAAAACATTTTTAGGTGTGCAGAGATTCAAATAGTAGATAGCAAAGAGACCAAGATATAGTGCTAAAATCGGTTGACAGTAAAGAAACAAGATATCTTTAGAGCAAAGTCATGGACAAACTCAGAACCCCTTCCAAATCTACAAAGATCGGACGGATTCATGTCCGAAGATTAGGGTTTAGAGGAGAAAAGAGGGGTAAAGAAAACCTGGTTCTGAACTAGAGATTTGAACCATGAAATTTCAGTAGGAATCACTCGCAAACCATGGACGAATTCCAAAAAATATCTTTGTGTGCTAAAACGATTTAAAATATTTATTTGGCATTTTAAAAAATATAAAGACCAATTTATCCATCAATATCGGCTATTATTGCAAAGATGTGCAATTTGCCCTAAAAATGCAAATATAAATATAAAAATGCATTAAAAATATTTAAACACTATATTGGCCTAAATAAAGAATTTAGATGACTAAATCATCACAAAAGTAATTTGAAGAATAATTATTGGATATTTTATAAATAAAGAGAGGAAATAAATTGATTTGGGGCTTTTAAAAATTATAGAAAAAATTACAAAAAATTTTATGCATTCTTATACTATTTTGAAAGCTTATATATGTGTTAAAAATACATGAGAAAAAAATTGGGTATCAACAGCGACTTATTGATGTTGTTCATGTTCAACATACTAGTGTTTCATCTTTGAAGAGTTCCATTCATTGGTTTGCTCATCAACTCCAACTTACCTTTGTTGTGGTTTCTAAAAACTGTTTTCAAGTGGGAGAACTTGTAGTATTAGTTTCAAATATTTTTAATCTATTGGGATTCTTTTAAGCGTATGGATGAATTTGTCACGACCCGAAAATCCCACCTTCGGGATCGTGATGGCGCCTAACATTTCACTTGCTAGGCAAGCCAACGTTAGAGTAATTCTTTACCACATTTTAACCACTTTGAACAACTTAGCCAATTAAACCGAAATGAAGCCCAAAATAAAATACGGGATAGCGTAGTAATCTAATATCTAATAAAACCCGAATTTGGAGTCATAAGTACACGAGCTTTTAGAGTTTCTACAAATAGGGTTTGAAATAAGTACAACTGCCTCGAACAAGATGAATAGTAAAATAAGGAAATGGGAAGGGGACTTCAAGGTCTGCGGACGCCAGCAGATCTACCTCGAGTCTCCAAATGCTAATCCGATCTGATGCGTCTCACTGACAGCTGGGACCAGTACCAAAATCTGCACAAGAAGTGCAGAGTTTAGTATGAGTACAACCGATCCAATGTACTCCGCAAGTGTCGAGCCTAATCTCGGCAATGTAGTGATGAGGCTATGACAGGACACCCACGTAATTAAATCTGTATAGACGAAAGTATACGTACAACATAACAAAAAATAAGGAATTAACATGTACTGGTGGGAGGGGACATGCGAAAGGGGTCAAAGATACGGTAACTACAACAGGAAATGATAAGAAGAAGCAGTCAATAAACCTTCAACAAATAAAACGAATAAATATAATAATAAAACTGCACGGCATCACTCTTCCAGCTTTTACTCTCAGTCTCACCATGAAACAGTAATAACGGCATGGCATCACCCTTCGTGCCTTTACTCTCAAATACGGCACGGCATCACCCTTTCATTCTTTAACATTCTCTCTTACCATGTAACAGTGAACATATAACAATAGGGAGATAGAATAAATAAGAACAAAACCTTACGTAAACAATTATTCCACAATACAAACGTCAACTTCAGAAACAATACTCAATTATCACAGATAGCCCATAAATTCAGAAAGAACGATCAATTAAGTAATTAACTAGTCTAAGCATGGATATCATGATCAAAGAAGGCAATAAATTACAAGAAACAAGTTCCACCCGCATGCTTTAAGCCACCAACAAAGCATAAGTACTCGTCACCTCACATATACATTGTATCCAATATTTAAACAAGTAGCATATAGGCAAACAAGTCCTAATCCCTCAAGTTAAGGTTAACCACGACACTTATCTCGCTCCAAAAATCAACTCAAAGCTCTACCGGGATCTTTCCCCTAGAATCCGCCTCCAAAACACTTGTATCTACACAATTGACTCAATAATGTCAAATATTGCTAAAGAAATCAATTACAATGCATAAATTTAGGATTTTCTACATTTTCCCCCAAAAAGTCAAAAATCGATCTCGGGCCCGCTTGGTCAAAACCCGAGGTTCGAACCAAAATCCACTTACCCCTAATCCTCGAGCCCGATTATGTAGTTAGTTTTGGAATCCGATCCCAAATCGAGGTCTAAATCCCCAATTTGCAAAACCCCACAATTCTTCCTAAATCCCTAGTTTTCTACCATGGAAGAACAAAGATTAGGGCTAGAAATTACTAGTTGATGTTAGAAATGGAAGAGAATGAGTTAAAGTGTACAAACCTATGAATTGATGTTGAGTTTTCTCTTCAAAATCGCCCCTAGGCCGAGCTCTAATGGAAGGGTTATGTAAAATGGAAGAAATTCCCTATTTGAACATTTAAATCACTGGGCGCCAGGCCTTCTTCGCGTTCGCGAAGGACTTTCCGCGTTCGCGAAAGGCAGTAGCCCAAAAGGCCTACGCGTTCGCGAGATACCCTTCAAGTTCGCGAAGGCTTACACCCACCAGCCTACGTGTTCGCAAGCCAGGTGCCGCGTTCGCGAAGAGTATTGGTCAGTTCCTAGCCCCCACCTCTATGTCACTACGCGTTCCCGAAGAGTGGGCCCCCCCAGTGCTCCGCGTTCACAACCAAGGTCTCGCATTCGCGTAGATTAAAATCTCCCCATCCCAGTTTGCCCTTCGCGATCGCGGGAGTACCTTCACGATCGCGAAGAAGAAAACACCAGAAAACCAGCAGAAGTGAAAAAAACCCAGATTTTTCTATATTTAAATCATCCGTAGCTTATTCGAATCTCACCCGATCCTCGGGGTTCTTAATCAACTATGCACACAAGTACAAAAACCTCATGCAAACTCGCTCGCCCAATCAAAGCACCAAAATAACACATCGAACTACGAATCGGACACAAAATCAAATGAAATTTTAAATAAAACTTTAGAATTTCTATTTTAACAACCGGACGTCCTAATCACGTTAAACCAAATATGTTTCTCACCAATTTTGGCAAACAAGTCATAAATATATTAATGGACCTTTACTGTGTTCCGGAACCAAGATACGGACTGTGTATCAACAAAGTCAAACATTGGTCAATTCTTTGAAGTCATTACACCTTTAAACTTTCAATTTTTGATAAAAAGCGATAACTCGAGCTAGGGACCTCCGAATTCGATTCCGGGCATATGTCTAGGTCCCAAATCACGATACAGACCATCGGGACCGTCAAAACACGGATCCAAGTCCGTTAGCTCAAAACGTTGACCGAAGTCAACTCAAATGGATTTTTAAGGCAAAATTTCGTATTTTATTAATTTTTAACATAAAAGCCTTCTGGAAAATACCCGGAGTGCGCACGCAAATAAAGGAAGGCATAAAGAAGTTATAGAGGCTTCGAAACATAGATTTAAGGTTTAAAACTCTAATGACCTGTAGGGTCATCACAGAATTTCGAGAATCTCAAAAAGAAAGAATTCAAGAGGCATTAGATATGGGTGAGCTTACAACCTGTAGGGGTTTGAATCAAGAACTTGGTCTTTCAAGAGCATGAGATACTCGTTGGAGATCTCACTTTAAATCTTTTAATAATTTTATTATGATGTTTGGCTCTATTCTTGATGTTCTTGAACCGCTTGTTCTTGTTGCACATTCTACATATGAAAGAACCAAGGCAATGGGATATCTCAGGGCTTGTAAAACATTTGAGGTTGCATTCATATTCCGTTTGATGAGAGATATTTTATCAATAACAAATGAGCTCAATAAATGCTTACAGCGAAAGAGCAAGACATTGCAAACGCCATGCTACTTGTTGAAGTAGCAAAGAAAAGGTTGCAAAAGTTAAGGAAAGAGGAATGAGAATCTCTTATTGCTATGATATCTGCATTTTGTATCAAATATGATATTTTAATACCTTACTTTTATGAGCCATATGTTAGTTCTTTAAGATCGTGTCTTAAACTTGTTGATAGTACAGTCACACATCATTATCGGGTTGACGTATTTTGCAAATTATTAATTGGCAAATTCAAAAACTTAATGAACGTTTTGACGAAGTGACAACTTATTTGCTTCATGGAATTGCTTGTTTGAATCCAATTAACTCATTGTCAAGTTTTGACATCAGGAAAATAATGAGAATGGCCAAGTTATATCCTGATGACTTTGATGAATGTAGTATGGGCCCTCTTGAGAACCAGCTTGCAAGTTATATTATTGATGTTCGTGATGTTGATTAAAGATTCTCCGATCTACATGGGCTTTGTGATCTTTCAAAAAGATTAGTTCAGTCAAAGAAGCATTCAAATTATCCTCTTTTATTTCGCTTAGTAAAACTTGCTTTGCTTCTGCCCGTTGCTACTGCATCCGTTGAAAGAGCTTTTTCAGCGATGAAACTTATCAAGAATGACTTACAAAGTCGAATGACTTACGAAGTCGAATGAATGATGAGTTCTTTAGCAGTTGTTTGGTGCCTCAGGTAGAAAAAAATGTGTTTGATAGTACTTCTAATGATGCTCTTATTAATACATTTCAAGATATGAAACCTCGTCGAGTGCAGTAGTAATAATGTACTTAGTTACTTTTTGTTGATCTCATTAGTCAATAGGTCCTTAAAACTAACACAAGACTTGTTTTTTTTTTTTATTTTTTCTCTTTTTAAAGTCTTGTTACTATGATCTGTTTATCTTAACACTATTTTTTGTGTCGAGAACTTCTCTTTCTATTAATGAAATCTGTTACCATCTATTTTTTTTTTTTTTTGGTTTTGGTTGGCTAGCTTCACTATGTATTTGATTTTTAAAATTTTTGAATCCCCTTCGCAGATATCCTGTCTCCGCTACTGTCTACCCTTATATATTGAGATATAAGATTAAAAGCAACATCTTGATGCATGATATGCGGATTAAGCATATGTCATGAGCAGAGGCGGATCAATGATTTGAAGTTTATGGGTTCCTACAACAATTTTGAGTTATATATACAATAATAACTGGGCTTCCAGTCAAATATTTATAGATAATTAGTGAACTTCTTAATACAAATACAGGATTCGAGCAAAAACTACTAGATTTACGAGAACCATAACCTTAAAGCTGGATCCGCCCCTTGTAATGAGTTCACACTCTGCCACACACAAAAGTTCGTGTTCTAACTTACCCTTGGGAATTTTTCTATTGTCAGAAAAGAAAAATATTTCCCTGTCGTTATATAAATTTCGTTAATGAAAAAGTGGCTAAAAGGTTATAGAGATAACTTTTTCTTCTATATAATCATGGTTAGAAAAAATAAACAATAAATATAACCGGCTGAGTGATCAAGCTTGTCTGGCCAGGGGCGGATTTAGGGGGGCGGAAGGGGGTTCACCCGAATCCCCTTCGCCGAAAAATTACACTGTATATATAAGGTAAAATTTAATTTTTACCCCTATATATTAAGTTTTGAATCCCCTTAAAATAGCCCAAAAGTGTAGCTTAGTGGTCAAGGGGGTTCAAAACCTTTGTAAGATTATAGGTTCAATTCCCACTAGCTACAATTTTTTTTAACTTTTTTCTTTTTGAACCCCTCTCGCGGAGATCCTGCCTCCGCCACTGTGTCTGACTCCTTTCTTTGATACACTAAACATAAGAAATAAACACCAATAGGTGCGTGCTAAACAAATTCATAAGCCTATATATGGCAAAATACATTATGCAATCCGGTTCTTAATAGACTAACAAACACACATGGTCGGCCAAATTCTAGTTTTCTTGCCCCAAAATACAGAGATATGAGACAACAAGAAGTCCAGTGTCTTAACTCTTGTTCAATGTATTCCCAATGTCAAGCACAAAACGGTACTTGACATCCGATTTCGCGAGACGCTCCATAGCTGTATTCACATAGTCCATTGGCACGACTTCAACATCTGGTGTAATGTTAATGCTTTGCCGCGAAATACTACCATCTCTTGTAGTCTCCTTTATCCCTCCTATGGCACTCCCTGCTACTAGCTTCCTTCCTGTTTATCATATTATATAACCTCTGTATAAATGCATGTATATATATATATATATAGAAACAGTCGATTCAAGAAACGTACCTAAAAGCAAGGGAAATACAGGCAACTCTAGTGGTTTATCTGGTGCGCCAACTATTACAAGCTTCCCATGAGTTTTTAACAAATTAATCAATGGAAGAAGTGGGTGAACTGCAGAGACAGTGTCAATGATGCCATCAAGCGAGCCCGCTGCAGCCTGCTTACATGTATAAATGAAAATTACTATTCTTATATCAAACTCCCGTTTAAGATTGAAGCATACTTGATTGATTGATCGAGGTATAAAGTCATGAGTTATAATATTCACCTGCATTTGGTCAGGGTCGCGACTAACCAAAAATGAGTCCGCACCTAAACGCTCAATTGCTTCTTGTTTCTTACTAGCAGATGTACTAATAACAGTCACTCTAGTTCCAAATGCCTTGGCAAATTTCACAGCTATATGGCCAAGGCCACCAAGACCAACAACACCAATATGCATTCCAGGTTTGTCAAGTCCAAAATATTTCAAAGGACTATAAGTTGTGATTCCAGCATTTAGCAATGGAGCAGCTTCCATTGGCAAGTTCTCCGGCCAATGAACCACGTAGTGCTCGTCCGTTACCATGATATCAGAGTAACCTCCATACGTGGTGGTTCCATCGGTGTAAATACCATTGTATGTCATTATATGATCGGGACAGTAAATCTCGAGATTGTTGTCACAGTTTTCACATTTGCGACATGATCCTACCAAACATCCCACACCTACTTTGTCACCAACCTTAAATTTCTCCACCTTGCTACCAATCTCAGTTACCACACCAACAACTTCATATCTGGAACAATTGACAATTTCAAAATATCAGTCGTATTAGATATGAACATGTGATTAAATTGCACTTTCGAATTTGCAAGATGAATAGATAGTTTAGTAGTTCCCGTGTCATCCTTAATTGACATAAATCCGCTATTGATCTCTTGAAAAAGATAAATGCAAATTTAATTATGATTCAATCTTTCTCATTCCATTAAAGAACTCTTAAAATGGAATTAGCGTAACCATTTGCCGAGACAGAAACTTCAATTTTCTCCCATAAACCTTGATTTGGCTAATATTTTAGAGATTTTTACACGGATAATCTTTTATTTAATAATATTTGTATCAATAACATTATTTTTTGTTTATTCCATTATTATACACTTTATATGACATGCGTTTTAAACTTATATAATATGTATTTTAAATTTATATATTTTGATTCACATTTTAAATACACATTATATCATTATTATACACTGAATAAAAATTATTCTATTATTATGCAATTTATATGACATGCATTTTAAGTTTTGTATACGGTCAAAACCGGGCACGTCTACTACATGAAAAATCGGGCTCGGAAAGTGAGGGATCAAAGATCGAACCCAAATCCTATCAAACCAGAACACGAGGTCATAATGTCCGTCCTCGAGAACATCGAGTCCATGATCCCTGAATCGACCTGACCTCAAACGAGCTCGAGAAAACATTGCCAGTATAACTAACAAGAGACCAAAATAACAGAAGGCCAAAATATCCGTGACCGGTCGAGTATTACGGCGGGAATCTCGGCACGTATCGATAAGGAACCAGCAAATCAGGAGAATTTTACCTTTTATAGAATTGTATCTAAAGTAGGACTCCCCTACTATATAAAGGGGGTCTGATTACTTGTAAAGGGACTGTTACATGCATTCAGAAGCAATATACTATTATTTTCTCTTTAAAGCACTTATTCAATTTTGTCTTGACATTGATCAAAGTGAATTTTGTTACAGGTTGGCTCACCACCCAAGGCTAAAACTGTTCAATTCGTGTGGTTCGAGATTACTTTACCATGTTTTATTTCAATTGCTATTTAATTTATTGCTTTGTATCAATTTATTCCACGTATCCTTAAAACCACTTACAAATTCAGTTGTTATTTAATTGTAAGGGTAAACAGTTTGGTGCCCACCGTGGGGCTAAGGATAATAGTGGTTATTTGATACAAATTTCCGTAACACACACTATTTTATACTTATTCTTTGAAGTGTCTCTGATTTTAGGTTTAAGCTCAAAATTTCAAACTCACAATCAGCACCCCTACCTGTTGACAATGAGTCCGGTCACCATGGTGAAAATAAAAACATAGTTCCCGGTAACGAGGTACCGCCCGTTGATCGCGTTGGAATTCCAGTTGCGGACCCGTTGGACACTAACTCGCATGTGGTTGTCGACACAAACCTGCCTACTGACCCCGAGAATAGCATCCGTGGTGGAGCCCGATCGATAACGTAGAATACTCAAAACAATGGAGGAGACGGGATCAATCTACGGATGATATTCGAAATGTTACAGGCTAAACAGGCGGCGATAGCTCAGTTGCAGAACCAAAGCCTCGCACTGAGTAGAATTGAACCCGATTCGTCCCGGGAAATTACCAGTAGGGAAGAACCGGTGGCAGAGAGGTCGAATGAAAACAAGTCGGGTACCAGCCCCGAGATCATACAAATGCTTGAGGAGCTGACGAAACAGATAGAATCAGGGGAGAAGAAAATCGGAGCAAACGACAAATAGGTGGAAACCTACAATTCCAGGGTCGACCAGATCCTGGGAGCGCCGCCAGTACTGAAAGGCTTGGATTCCAAGAAGTTTGTACAAAAACCTTTCCCTCCGAGTACGGCTCCAAAGCCGATCCCTAAGAAATTCCGCATGCCCGAGATTCCTGAGTACAACGGAACGACTGACCCAAACGAGCATGTCACTTCCTACATATGCGCCATCAAAGGAAACAACTTGGAGGATGATGAGATCGTGTTTGTCTTGTTGAAGAAATTCAGAGAGACCCTGTCAAAGGGAGCTATGATATGGTATCACAACTTACCTCCTAATTCTATTGACTCATTTCCTATGCTTGCAAACTCTTTCGTGAAAGCACACACTGGGGCTATCAAGGTCGAGACCAGGAAGTAAAACCTCTTCAAAGTAAAACAAAAGGATAATGAGATGCTCAGAGAGTTCGTGTCCCGATTTCAAATGGAACGGATGGACCTACCACCGGTCGCTGATGATTGGGCCGTTCAAGCTTTCACCCAAGGACTCAATGTTCGAAGTTCGGTGGCTTCACAGAAATTGAAGCAGAATTTGATAGAGTATCCGACTGTTACTTGGGCTGATGTGCCTTCAGTCGAAAATCAGAGTCGAAGATGATCAACTGGGGACTACTTCAAAGTCTGTTTATCCTATTAGACCCGTCGACAAAGTCAAGAGAGACATCGATTGTGAACCAAGGTCGAACAGGGATCTATACTAGCCGTATAATAGGGATCGAAGAAGCAGCGGGTTCGGACAGAGTTCTATGCGAAATGAAAGGAGAAATGATTGAGGCCAGAGCAGCCGGGGACTCATGAGCAAGAACGGTTTCGACAGGCCTATCGGACTTAAAGAAGCACCAAGGTTATCGGAATATAACTTTAACGTTGATGTTACTGCCATCGTATCAGCTATCGAAAGCATCAAAGACACCAAATGGCCTCGATCCCTACAATCTGACCCAGCCCAAAGAGATCCAAACCAGATGTGCAAATATCATGACACTCACGGACACAGAACAGAGGATTACGGACAGTTGAGAAAGGAGGTAGCCCGGTTATTCAACAACGGGCATCTTCGAGAATTCCCGAGCGACCGAGCCAAGAATCATTTCAGAAATAGGGATTCTAATAAACAGACCGAACAAGAAGAACCTTAGCACTTCATTAACATGATTATCGGTGGGGTCGATGTTCCTCAAGGGCCGATGTTGAAGCACACCTAAGTATCCATCACAAAGTAAAAACGGACTCGAGATAAATACCATAAGGAACTTTGTCTTTCAATGACGAGGATGCAGAAGGGATCGTGTAGCCCCACAATGATGCACCGGTAATATCTGTACTCATAAATAAATCTCGAGTTAAGCATGTGCTAATTGATCCAACTAGCTCGGCCAACATCTTCCGATCGAGGGTCGTAGAACAGCTCGGCCTACAAGATCAAATCGTGCCTGCAGTCCGAGTTCTATACGCATTCATCATGGCATGTGAGACCACTAAGAGAGAGATAAAATTACAAGTGAATGCCGTAGGGACCATCTAGGAAACCAATTTTTATGTGATCGAAGGAGACATGAGGTACCACGCCCTGTTCGGGAGGCCATGGATCCACAGCATGAGAGCAGTGCCCTCGACTGTTCACCAAGTGTTAAAGTTCCCAAGGCCAGGATGGATTAAAACAATCTACGGGGAACAACCATTCGCTAAGGAAATATTTGCAGTCGAAGTAGTGATTCCAATATCAACACTCGCAACATCAAAGGAACAAAGCTCGGATACAAAGCAAGGGGCTAAATAGCAATTATCGACACCAGCCACGACCCAATCGGATGAACAGGGGACTGATGAAGATGATGATTATGGGGTTCCCAGATCTTTTATAGTCCCGGATGATTTCGATGCCACAAAATTTACGGTCGAGGAGCTGGAACAGGTCACGTTGATCGATCATCTCCTCGATCGGAAGGTATACCTGGGCAAGGGGTTAACTCCCGAGCTCACGAAAAAACTCATTCAATTTCTTATAGCTAACATAAATTGTTTCGCTTGGTCCCATCTTGATATTACAAAGATCCCAGTGAAGATAACCACTCACAAGCTAAGCATGGATCCGAAATACCACCCGGTCAAGCAGAAGAGGAGACCCCAGTCCGAGGTCAACCGCGCTTTCATCAAGGACGAGGTATCTAAACTCCTTAAAATAGGGTCAATTCGGGAAGTGAAATACCCGGATTGGTTAGGAAACGTAGTAGTAGTCCTTAAAAAGGGGAACAAGTTAAGAATGTATGTAGACTATAAGGATTTGAATAAGGCGTGTCCCAAGGACTCTTTCCCTTTGCCCAACATCGATCACATGATCGATGCCACGACCGGCCACGAGATCCTCAGTTTTCTCGATGCCTATTCTAGGTACAACCACATACGAATGGACCCGGATGATGAGGAGAAAACCTCCTTCATCACTAAGTACGGCATATATTGCTATAACGTGATTCCATTCGGATTAAAAAACACTGGTGCTACTTATCATCGCCAGTAAACTAGATGTTCGAGGAACAAATAGGAAAATCAATGGAAGTTTACATTGACGATATATTGTTTAAGGCCCTGCGAGCAGAGGACCATTTAGAACATTTGAAGGAAACCTTCAGTATATTGAAGAAGTACAATATGAAGCTGAACCTAGAGAAACGTGCATTTGGAGTCGGATCGGGTAAATTCCTCGGGTTCATGATATCCAACCGAGAAATCGCGATCAACCTCGACAAGATCAAAGCCATCGAAGATATCACAGCGGTAGACAACGTAAAAGTCATGCAAAGACTAACCAGGCGCATAGCCGCCCTGGGGCAATTCATCTCGAGGTCCTTCGATAAGAGCCACCGATTGTTCTCGTTGTTGAAAAAGAAGAATAACTTCTCATGGACCCCAGAGTGCTAGCGGGCCTTGGAGGAGTTCAAACGGTATCTGTAGAGCCTACCGCTGCTTTATACTCCAAAGACAGACGAATAGCTATACCTATACTTGGTAGTATCGGAGATAGCGGTAAGTGGAGTCCTGGTCCGGGAAGAGCAAGGCATGGAATTTCCAATTTACTATGTTAGTAGGACTCTGGGTGAGGCCGAAACTAGGTACCTTAACTTATAAAAATTAGCACTCGCTTTGCTTAGTGCCTCTAGAAGCTAAAACCATATTTTCAGTGTCATCCTATATATGTTGTAACTACTTACCCTTTGCAAAATATAATGCATAAACCCCAGCTCTCGGGGCATTTGGACAAATGGGCCGTGGAAATAAGCGGGTACAATTTGAATATTGACCCCGAACAACCATTAAATCTCAAATGTTGGTAGATTTCATGGCCGAATTTACACCTGCCCTACTACCCGAGGTCGAAAAAGAGTTGTTGGTAAACTCGGGGACGTCTTCGTAAATCTGAACTATCTTTACGGTTGGTGCCTCGAATGCAAAAGGGTCCGGACTTGGCATCATAATGAAGCCACCTACAGGCAATGTAGTTAGACAATCTATTAGAACTGTGAAATTTACGAACAACGAGGCCAAATATGAGTCCATGATTGCAGGTCACGAACTAGACAAAAGCTTGGGGGCGGAGGTGATCCAAGCTAAGTGCGATTCCTCCTTGTGGTGAACCAAGTTAATGGGACATTCTAGGTCAGAGAGGAACGAATGCAAAGGTACCTGGACAAGTTACAGGTGACATTACATCGGTTCAAGGAGTGAATTTTGCAACACATACCTCGGGATCAAAACAGCAAGCCCGATGCCCTTGCTAACTTAAGATCGTCGGTCAAGGACGACGAGCTCAACTCGGGCGCAGTCGTACAACTTATGAGATAGGTAGTGGAAGAAGGCCATGCCGAGATAAACTGTAAAATCTTAACTTGGGATTGGAGAAACAAGTATATAGAATATTTGAAGGCCGAAAATCTGCCCTCGGATCCAAAAGAATTGAGGGCCCTGCGTACGAAAGCAGCCCAATTTAGCTTGTCCGAAGATGAAACCCTGGTCAGAAGAACGTTCGATGGCCACTAGCGATATGTTTGGGATCGAGAGATACTGATTACGTTCTCATGGAAATTCACGAGGGCACCTGCGGAAATCATTTTGGCGCCGAATCATTGGTTCGAAAAATAATCAGAGCCGGCTATTACTGGATCGATATGGAAAAGGACGCGAAGGAGTTCGTATGAAAATGTGATGAATGTTAAAGACATCCTCCGATGATACATCAACCCAGGGAACTACTTCATTCGGTCTTGTCACCATGGTCGTTCATGAAGTGGGGAATGGACATCGTTGGCCCTCTTCTATTGGCCCCCGATAAGGCTCAATTTATTTTGTTTATGACTGACTATTTTTCTAAGTGGGTGGAATCCCAGGCATACGAGAAGGTCAGGGAGAAGGAAGTCATCGATTTCATTTAGGACCACATCATATGTCGGTTCGGAATGCCGTCCGAAATCCTGTGCGACAACGGGAAATAATTTATCGGCAGGAAAGTGACCAAGTTTCTCGAAGACCATAAGATCAAGAGGATCTTATCAATACCTTATCACCCTAGTGGAACGGGCAAGCAGAATCGACCAACAAAACCATACTTCAAAACCTCAAAAAGAGGTTAACCGACGCCAAAAAAATGGAAGGAAATCCTACCCAAAGTCCTATGGGCATACCGTACGACCTCGAAATCCAGTACCTGGGCCACCTCGTCCTCATTGGTTTACAGCACTGAAGCTCTAATACCGGTCGAATTCAGAGAACCAAGTATCATATTTTGATATGCAACCAAGAATCGAATGACGAGGCTATGAGTAGGAGCCTAGAGCTATTGGATGAAAGGTGCAAAGCCGCCCTATTCCGGTTGGACGCCCAAAAGCAGCGGATCGTGAGAAACTACAATCGAAGGGCCAACCTCTGACACTTCACTATCGGGGACTTAGTACTAAGGAAGGTCACACTGAACACCCGAAACCCGAACTAAGGGATGTCGGGGACGAACTGCGAAGGGCCATACGAAATTATCGAGATCACCGAAAAGGGATCCTACAAACTCGGAACTATAAACAGAGAGCAACTACTGAACAACTGGAACATAACTCACTTGAAGTGGTATTGCCACTAAGGTACGATCCCACTTATTCTTTTTACTTATTTTTAACTAACACTTGCAGGTAACTGATAGGGAACGGTACAAAATTTTAGGCCTGAAAGCACGCGTTGCACGCTTTTTCCCTTGGCCCGATTTTGTCCCAAATGGTTTTCTAGCAAGGTTTTTAACGAGGAAAAAGTGGATCGTGCTAACTTAGAATTGAAGTCCGATCATGAATCGGTGAGAGATTGCATCAGCAGCATCCGATGCTTCTCTCTATGATCAACCTCGAATACTAGCGGGCATTACCCTCGGGAATTGACTTTAGCGAGGAAAGAAACTTCGTGATTGAATGGTCTCGATCGATAGGATTTATTGTAAGGTCCAAACGGTCAAATGAACCGTGCCCGCATAGACTGCTCGAGCCCTAGCACAAAGCATGCACGCATGTATAACTATTACGCACAAGAATAAAAAGAACTCTTTTCCTCACGGATAAATATCTTGTCTCTTAAAATTTTCTTTGCATTTTTTAAGGAATTTTCTACATCCGATCCCTAAAGGTATCGAGCTCAAGGGCCACCTTAATCCGAGTTCGAAGAATCACTCTCACTCGGGGACTTCTGTCCGAGTCATCGAAACTTGAGGGCATAAGACCTGTTAGGCAACGCCCGAATTTTGAAGACTACAGCCATCCCACTCAGGGACTGTTATCCTAGGCAAGCCCGGATAATTCGGGGTGAGAATCCCACTGGGCAACACCCGAACTAAAAAGGCTACGGCCAAATTAACACGGCTCGAAGACGTCCGAGATCTGTAGCAAAAACAACAAGGCCTTAAAATTTTTAACCGGTTCTAAAAGCTACCCTCGGCGAACTATAATCTAAAAAAGTATAACTACTTTGGGGAAAAAATACGGTCACACAGAACCCCCACGATTCCTCAAAAACAAAATAATGTTGAAGGCAAGGCTTGTTTTAACCTCCGAGCATAGCCTAACTAGTTCATGCTAAGGCATTTTAAATCTTTGCAAATATAAATAATAAAGCAAAGGAAAAAATTTAGAGATTGCTGAAGGGAAAAAAGCTTATATATACATATTGAAAGATGTTTACAACGGCCGAAACGGCCTCGACACAAATTTTTACAGAGGCCAAATGGCCTCAACAAAAAGGTAATACAGAAAGCAATAAACAAAAGAGCCTAAGTGGCCTAGTCTTTGTCGGGGGCCGCATCATCGCCTTCGGGGTCTCCCCCACCCTCGGACGCATCTTCGTAATCTTCATCGTCTTCGGGATAGGCCAATTTTTTGGCCTCGGCTTTGAGCTCCTTGGCATTCTCGATCTCTGCCGATAAGTCAAAACCCTGAGCATGAATTTCCTCGAGGGCCTCCCTTTGAGATTGCCGCTTCGCGTACTCAATGATATTATTTTCCCGAACCTGAGCCGCCTCGACATCGGCTTTATAATCGGCCACCATCTCGTCGGCCTATACTTTAACCACCTCGGCCTCCGACTTGGCCGTTCCAAGCTCCTTGGCCTGATTTTCTTGATCAGAGACAGACGAACTAAGCTGAGACTCACGCTCTTCAATCTTTTTGGCCAGCACCAAGGCCTTTTCCTTCACAGCTCGGAGCTAGACCTCAACTGATGCCAATTGTGTCCGGGCTCCTTTTCTGAGGCCAAGCGATCCATTCTGCTTTTCTATTCTTCGGCCTCGGACTTTACCACTTCCATCTCTACCCCGAAGTTGGTCAATCCGATCAAGATACTGTTGGACCTGCGGATTTGGAGCGTTAGTCATCGAGTTTTGCTCATCGTCACTAAACTCAAAGACTTTTACCTTTTCCACCAGGTCAGCATGTTCCTTCCGAGCCGCCTCTAGCTCAGCTCCGAGGCTCCTAGCCTCCCCCTCGCGTTGCTCACCGAGAAGTTTGTAAGCATCTCTTTTCTTAGTGAGCCCTCGGATCACGGCCTCATACTGCTTTTTACCTCTTCCCAGTATCGGAGAAAAGTCGCGTGATGAAGCACCTAGGCCTACAAAATAAAGTAAAAGGTTATGACCATATATAAATTAATCTAAGTACAAGTTAAAAAGAGGTATCTGAAGTTACCCGGTTTAATGCCTGTTGAGCATCGTTGAACAGGCAGGGCACTTCTACCTCCTTCATCCTGGCTTGGTCTTCCTCAGTGACCAAGCAACGAAGGTAACTGGCCACCCCTACGGCGACGGAGAGAACCCAGGCATCCTCCGAAATAGACATAATGATCGATCACTTCCGGTCATGTTTCGCACTTGGAGCTGGAAACCGGTTGACTAGTTTCAGACTTGAGGAAGGTCCAGTCATTCCCGATGATGGACTCTTCCTTGGTACCAGTAAATCACCCAACCCGATGACGTCCTCCGAGGCGGTAGAGTATACGCCATAAAAAAGTAGTGAAAGGGGTCTTCCACCCTTTTTAACCCCTCGTTGGGGCGTCCTTTCCACAACTGGGCCTCGGTGAACATGGACTCAGTGAACGAAGGTGACACAGAGAGGTCTATCACACCGAGTGTGTCCTTTGGGATACTATCATCTACCCAGGAAGCACCGGCCACAACCTACTTATCGGCCTCCCTAACTTAGGGCAAAACAGCCTCGCCTCCTCCTGGTTCCGAAGCCTCGGCCACGGCCTCCTCATCAGCCGCTCTGAGTTGAGGCAATTCAGTTTCATCTCTCATTTGTTAAGAGGCCCCTTGAACCCTGACTGTATATGGGCTACCAGTTTAGAGCTTCTTCTTCATCTTCTGATTCGTTCCTCAGCCGGTGGAGTGAGTCCGAAGAGGGCGCTCGAGCACTGGTGCTATTCTTAGATTTGCGCACCAGCCTTCTCCTTGTTTTCTTCTTTTCCGAGTTCGGAGAACTCGGAGCCCTTTCTCTCTTCTTCTCTTCACCTCGTCTCGGAGCAGGGGACTCGGCATGGCAATCCTCGTCGCCGGATAGAGGCCTCATTGCGACATCCTTAGAAAGACCTGCAAAGGGAAACG
This sequence comes from Nicotiana attenuata, assembly GCF_001879085.1. Classification (NCBI taxonomy): domain Eukaryota; kingdom Viridiplantae; phylum Streptophyta; class Magnoliopsida; order Solanales; family Solanaceae; genus Nicotiana; species Nicotiana attenuata. Next base: position 255,408 of record NW_017670895.1, on the reverse strand, counting down.
AAACGAATAAGAACTCAATAACACAAAAGAAAACTAAGTGTTATTCACTCAGGAGAGGGATCTCACCTTGAGAACGGGCCTCCCATCGTCCCTTCGAGAGCTCGCGCCATGCGCGCTTGAAATATGGATTTTGTGCAACAATGCCCTCGACCCACTCCTTGAGTCGAGGGACTGCATTCGGGTCCCGAGCAACAGCTACATCGCCACCAAACACCGATAAGAATGAAGGAGAAGAGAGTAAAAAGTAAAATTCTTAGAAAAACAAAACTTTACTTACGTTTTGTGTTCCACTTCTCGGGGAACGGCATATGCTCGGCTGGGATCAGGTCCGAGGTCCTCACTCAGACAAATTGGCCTAGCCAACATCGATCATGATATTCATCGATGCTCGAGAGCGGGGCTTTACTAGCTCGGCATGCAAGTTTAATGATTCCCCACCGAAAGAGTCGGGGACTGTATAGGCGCATAAGGTGGTCGACAGTAAACGAGCTTCTGTCGATCTTTCTGACAAAGAACTGGAGAAGGATGACGATTCTCCAGAACGAAAGGCGAATCTGGCCGAGGCACACCTCGTACCTTTTGCAGAAATGGATGATTATCGGGTCCACCGGGCCCATCATAAAGGGATAAGTGTAAAAAAAAAACCTTGACTTGAGTAGTGATATCTTCATGGGGACCGGGCACCACCACGTCTTTACCGACCCAGTTGTAGTCCTTTTTAACCGAGGGGAGAATTTCTTCACTGATCGAGCAAATGTACCTCGAGACCTTCTCACCCCGGCCTGGTACAGGTGAAGGTTTTTCAACCTTAAAATCGGCGGTCACCAAGCACCTGCCAGGAATGAATGTGCTAAGAGGAGGTTCCACCGCTGGTTCCTCGCCAGCTGGCTGTGATGTAGAAGTAGTTTCTTTTTAGGGAACCATTTTTGAAGTCTTCGCCATTTCTTTTTGAAGATGGAAGGAAAAAGAACAAGAGGAAGTTAGAGCAGTACGCTTAGTGATTTAGTGTGGAGACAAAGGAAATTCTTCACACAAGGATCTCAAGAAACCAGAACTGTGAGTGTTGGAAAATAGAGAAATTTCTAAGAAGCAAGAGTAGAAGGTTTGGAAGTAAAGTTTGAATGGATAAGGAAGGGGGTATTTATAGATTTCAAATGACGGTTCAAATCCAGGAGTGGTCGACCAACAACTGACAAGGATTTAATGCCATGGAGACGTGACTGACGAGATGTTTCGTTCATTTTGTCGATTCTGACACGGAGTATCGAGGTGAGAATCGGAAGCTCATATCGTTTCTCATTGTTTACTCTCTGAAAAATGAGGGGACTATCTATATACGGTTGAAGCTGGGCTCATCTACTACATGACTTATTGGACTCGGAACGTAAGGGATCAAAGATCGACCCGGAGTCCTATCAAACAAGAACATGAGGTGAGAATGCCCGTCCTTGAGAACATCGAGTCCATGATCCCTGAATCGACCCTAACCTCGAACGAGCTCGAGAAAACATTGCCAGTATAACCAACATGAGACTGAAATAACAGAAGACCGAAATATCCATGACCGGTCGAGTATTACAGCGGGAATCTCGGCATGTATCGATAAGGAACTGGCAAATCAGCAAATCAGGACATTTTTACCTTTTATAGAATTGTAACTAAAGTAGGACTCCTCTACTATATAAAGGTGGTCTGATTACTTGTAAAAGGGACTGTTACACGCATTCAGAAGCAATATACTATTATTTTCTCTTTAAAGTTCTTATTCAATTGTATCTTGACATTGATCAAAGTGCATTTTGTTCGAGGTTGGCTCACCATCTAAGGCTATAACTGTTCAATTCGTGTGGTTTGAGTTTACTTTACCATATTTTATTTCAATTGCTATTTAATTTATCGCTTTGTATCATTTTAATACAGATATCCTTAAAACCACTTACAAATTCAATTGTTATCCGATTTTCAGGGTAAAGAAGTTTATATTTCCTTAAAATCACTTTTAAATACACATTATACCATGTATATAAGTAAACACAATCATCTAGATATGCAATAATGGATAATGTATATAAATTAAGACAACAACGGATAATGCATATAAATTAGACAACTATTACGGCCGGACTGCAGCGCACATTCGTCACATTAGAAATTATACTCCCTTCAATTTATTTTTCTTTTTATTTCTTTAAAGAATCTTTGATAATAAAAAGTTTCAGTTCATCTAAGCACTAATTTTAATAAAATTTTATCTATGTGATTCCATCAATATAATAAACTACATTTTATATGCATATAACATAAAATTATGTCTCTTCTATCCCAAGTAAATTTGTAAAAATAAGTTCACTGATATATTTTATTATTGCGCGAAGCACGAGTCAATTTACTAGTTCTTAAATATTGCCCACTTAATCACTTATGAAACTGTCTCCTAATTTTAAGTAGAAACCTTCACGTCAATTATAAGAAGATGCAACAAAAGGAAATGTACGTGTTTTGCAAGAGTTTAATTTCAATGCATAGACGATATCAAAAATATCTGCACGATAGATCAATTATAATGTAACTATACACTATAGGAAAATAAGCTTTTTAGTGACCAAAAGCTATGTGTCCTATGGTGATAGATAAATCTATACGATAAATATTAATAATCTGATAAAAATGTTAATTACCATGTACTCACAAGTTAGATTACACATTTTTTACACGTCAATGTATACAAGTTAAATCCAAATGCAAATAAATAATTAAAAAGTAAAAGAATGGAAACTAACCCAGGTACCATTGGATATATGCTATTGCTCCATTCATTCTTGAGTTGCTGAAGATCAGAATGACAAATTCCACAATACATAACTTCGAACTGCACATCCTTCTCACCCGTGGCTCTGCACCCATTATTAATCCAAACCGAATTACCCCCATTTTAGAGTTTTCTATAGCCATAGCACCACTAATAAAACAGAGAAGCTGAATAAATTTAACTAAAAAAAAAAAAAGCTAACTAAAATTTAGGATAAAATAATCAAATAATACCTTCTTGTAAAGTTGAAAGGAGAAAGAACACCAGAAGTATCTCTAGCTGCCCATCCAAATGCCTTTACTGGGTGTTCATTCTCATATAATTTTGCCATTTTCTTAACTTTTGGTTTTTTAGAAATATGACAACAAATTGAGTAATAATTAATTGCAGTAGGAAATAGATAGATGGTGAAGTGGTTGACTTTCGATATTATGTATATATAAGCCTTTGAGCTCATGACTTATCACGTAGTCGATGAGGTGTGAAGCAATGACTTTCCTCATGGCTTCTCTGTACACTCTGTTTTCTCTGAATTTTTTATTTGATATGATCACCTTAAACAAATCTTCCTTGTCTCTCTGTGGCGTAATATATACTTTGGGCAAATGCTACGTGTATATATATGCATGGGGTTCGTGCATGAACGTGTTTGACCAAATACAGTGTTTGCTCAAGTAGAGGTTAGTTTTGAAGACTGACAAAGGAACTCAGGCATGAACTAGGTCCATCCCTCAGGTGCACAAAAACGGGCAGATTAGAGCATGTGGGATGCACGTGAAGGAGACAAGCTTAACTTTGTGTATTTAATATGTCCTGATCGAAAAGGTTGCATAATTGATAAGGAGAAGAACTCCTTAGTCAAAGAGAACATTATCCAAGATAGGGAAGGAGTTAGAAGTTGAGATCAACTAGAACTCTTCTACCAAGGAAGAGTTGCATCAGAACTCTAGTTATTTCTTTGTTTACTAACTTTATAAATTGCAGGATGTTCTCACATTACAGGTGTTGCAAAAAAACGCAGAAGTTAAACGTGAATTGAGAGCAAAATAACAATGCTTTTTGCAAGCAGTTCGTGTATGATTCAATTGTGCAAACCTGAAGCTACATAAAACAGATTGAAGAACCAGCTCCATAAAGAGTTTTATGTGTCTGTCTTTTATTCTAGTTCAATTGTAGTAGGCGTTTTCATATTGTACCTTTCAGCTTATTTAGAAGCAATTGTATTAGGTACTCAGAGTTTTCAAGTTAGAGTTAAGTTGAAGTTGTCGCAACAGTTGAGGCTGTGTGCTACAACGGGATTAGAGTTAATCCTAGGCTTACAAAAGAGTNACTACGCGCGTACTATCAAGACCAATCATATCATAAATCAATGAAATATGTTGCGGTGTGCACCCGATCCCATGAATATCCTCACAATAAGTCCCTCGGCCTCACTCAGTCATCAATCTCTCAGTCTCTCGGGCTCTCAATGTCATGAAACTAGCCCGAAAATAATGATATGATGTATCAATAAATAACAACTGACACTGAGATATGTTATGAATGCATGAATATGACTGAGTACGAAATATCAATAAAATCAGTGAGGTGACAGCAAGAAACGACCACTATGGGTCCCAACAATATCGGCATAAAGCTTACACATTATATCTAGGCATGATTGACAACTCATTTACTTATCACATGGTGAAAAAACATATATCAACAAAATAGGACCACTATACAGTGCCATGGAAACAACGGAGTCGCAATTCATAGGATGCTCGCCCACATGCCCGTCACTTAGCATATGTGTTACCTCAATACCAATCACACAACACGTAATTCGGGGATTTCATACCCTCAACACTAAGTTTAGAAGAGTCACTTACCTCGAACAAGCCAATTCCAATATCGATAAAGCCAAGCGATGCTCCAAAAATGCCACCACGCGCGTAGCGACCTCCGAACGGCTCAAAACTAGCCAAAAGCAACTTAAATACATCAAATAAAGCCCAAGAAACAATTCCAAATGATAAAGATCGAATCCTTAATCAAAATCCAAAACCGGCCAAAATTCACAACCGGGCCCGCGCCTCAGAACCCGACAAAACTCACAAAATCCGTAAATCCATTCAATTACATGTCCAACCATACTAGTTTCACTCAATGCTGACTCCAAACTGATGTTCAAAACTCAAAAATTTACATTATTAAACTTTAGGCCAAAATCCCCAATTTCCTCTTTAAAATTCATCAAGAAATTGCCAAAAAATGAAGATAGATTCATGAAATAAGATCAAAACCAAGTGTAGAACACTTACCCCAATCCTTGTGATGGAAATGGCTCCAACAACCGCCTCAATGTCCGACATCTCAAAATACAAAGAAAGAACCAAAACCTCAATTTTATAGCTTCTGCCCAGCAGATTCCGCATTTATGGACAAGAGTCGCATATGCGATCTTCACTTTTGCGGGAAAAGGCTCGCATTTGCGAGGCAGTCTGCTTCTGCGGATGGCTATGATCGCATCTGCGATCGCGCTTCTGTGCTAGAAGTACCGCTTCTATGAAGACTCCCCAGCCAGCTCTCCCTCGCTTCTGCGACAACTTTATCGCTTCTGCGACCATCGCATCTGCGCAAAACCAGCTGCAGGTGCGGTCACACCAGAACCATCAGCTCCTTAGCAATGAAACATGAAGAAAAATGATCCGAAATCAATTCGAAACACGCCCGAGCCCCTCGGAGCCCCGTCCAAGTATACCAACAAGTTCCATAACATAGCGCGGACCTACTCGAGGCCTCAAAACACACATAACAACATAAAAACAACGAATCACACCTAAATTCGAAATCACTGAACTTTTAAACTTCAAATTTCCACAACCGATGCCGAAACCTACCAAATCACGTCCGATTGACCTCAAATTTTGCACAGTAGTCACATTTAACATTATGGACCTGCTCCAACTTATTGAATTAGAATCCAACACCGATATGAAAAAGTCCACTCCCTGTTAAACTTTCCAAAATTTCAACTTTCGCCATTTGAAGTTAAAGTCTACTACGGAGATCCAAATTACAATCCGGACGCGCTCCTAAGTACAAAATCACCCAACGAAGCTAACGAAACCATCAAAAATCCAATTGGAGGTCAACCACTAAAAAGTCAAACTTGGTCAACTCTTTCAAATTCAAAGCTTCCTAGTTGAGAATCATTCTTCCAAATCAATTCCGAATAACTTGAAAACCAAAACCGACGATTCACATAAGTCATAATACATCATACGGGGCTACTCATGCTCTTAAACTGATGAGCAAAGTACAAATGCTCAAAACGACCGATCGGATCGTTACAACCATGAGCTTGAATTGTAACATAAGTGGTCATAAAATCATTTTTTTATAGGATTCGAATATCAAAAAGGAAAAAAAATATTAGGTGATTCCTCGATATATATATATATATATATATATATATATATATATATAGGTTAATTTGGGTTGCCAATTTTGAATTCTACAGAACTCTTGGAAGTCAAAGTTGTGCGATATGAAACCAATTACTATTTTATTTGCATGATTCTTCTGATGGAAAGTCCCAACTCTTTGGACTGATCACTCTATTTTGTCAGGTATCCCATGAACAATTGCTTGGAATAACTAAACAAGACAAAGGAACGTAAATCTCAAGTGCTACTCTGTTTTCTAATTTTTTGAATGGAATCAAGATCACGAAAAAAAAGAAGAAAAGGAAAACAAGGAAGACCACTTAGTCTGCAAACTAAAATATTTTATAGATATGTTAACTTTACTTCCCATTTTTGGCACATTACATTCTAAACTTAGAAACAAACGTCGCATCATTGACCTAAACAACTGATTTAAATTTCTTTCCTAATTTGTCACTCCATCTGTCCTAGTCGTGATAGATTATTACAAGAAAAAAGAAACTACTCGACTACTATTCTGGTCCCTTTGCTAATAGCTTGTTCACTCAAAAGAAAAGGCAGCCCGATGCACAAAGCATTCTGCTTTCACGCAAGGTCAGGAGAAGGACCGTACTCCAAGCAGGGCAGAGTTAAAGGGGCAGAAGGGTGTTCACCCGAACACTCTTCGCCGAAAAATTATATATTTAAGGCAAAATATGTTTTTTACCTCTATATATTATGTTCTGAATACCCTTGACACTGTTAAGCGTAGCCCTATTCTGCATTATAGTCCAGGCCCAACCGGGCATCCCACTTCATGACCCAACACAAAGTTTCATTACTTTACACATGTATTATTTCATTAGTTGATTTGTATATAAATGAGAGTAACTCTCTAGAATAAGTGAGATTTTATTTTGACAATATAAGTTCTGAGAATAAGAAAATGGTCCGATTTCTTCTCTCCTAAATTCTAGGATTTTACTGTCAATTTCTTCTTGCATAGCTCGATTTCTTAACCTAACATGGTATCAGAGTCATGGAATCAATGAGCCTTGATCTACTCTTTCGATTGATGGTACCCTCATTGAATTTCATGGAGGATTTCACATCGTCGAGCTTTGTCAGTTTTCGCGCATCAACCATCGATTTTTTGGGTTGTGGGTCTTCTTCAATGGTGTTTATCGTCTATTGAGAATTGTATGGTGTTTCTCTTGGTATTCTACTGTTATCGCCAGTGTTTACTCAAACTTGCTGCTTTTGGTCGATACTTTCTTTGTTTTTCAAGGCCTTACCTTCTTTAGGTTGCAAAGAGGGACGGTAATCTTCTTCTCACCACTTCTACGAGTTATTAGTGCTGTTTGATTATATGAGTATTCCTATTTTTGGAATTTTGCATATCTAGGGTTATTCATGGGTAGTCTAGAAGCTAGTTCCTCTCCTGTGTTAGATGGTTTTGATGATTTCGCTATTCCTCCATCTCATCCATTCTATGTTCATCCATCTGACAGTCCTGGTACTCATTTAATTACTCCCCCTTTCAATGGGAGTGGTTTTGTCATTTGGCGTAAAAATATGCTCACTGCTCTCTCTGCTAAGAACAAATTAGGACTCATAACTGGTAGAGTTCCCAACCTGAATTTGATTCAACTTATTATTCATTTTGGGAAAGATGCAACGGCATGTTCATTGCATGCATAACAAATTCCCTATCTAAAGACATAACAAATAGTGTAATGTGCTTTAACACTACCAAGGATATTCGGGCTGATATAAAGGAAAGGTTTTGGGACATCAAATGGTTCAAAGTATATTCAGTTACAAAGGAAAATCAGTGCTGCTTCCCAAGGGTCTTTGGACATTACTACCTATTTTACAATGCTCAGGGGACTCTGGAACTTAACACTGCTTATGTAGGACCAGTGTGTACATGTGGGGCTTTACCAAAATTTATAAAACAACAGAAAATATACCAATTCCTTAGTGGCTTAAATGAGTCATATTCTACCTGTAAAAGTAACATTCTCATGATGCCAACACTTCCATCATTGAGCAAAGCCTATTCCATGCTCCAACATGATGAAAAGCAGAAGGAAGCTTCAGCTCCTATTCCCAATTTTTCAAATGAGACTGCTCTTTCAATTCTTATAGCAATGTTGTTCATAACAACCCTGTGCAAACCCCTGCTAGGAGTTTCACATAAAGGTTTCAGTTTGAACAAAAGAGAGGATCTGGTTTCTCCTCTCAATTGTGTTGCAAATATTGCAAACAGAACTAGAAATGACCTTGGCCTTTCCATTACAACTTTTGTCCCTGTGTTTTGTGACAGCCAAGCTGCTTTATACATTGCCAAAAACTCGGTATTTCATGAGCGCACAAAGCATATAGAGGTGGACTGTCACTATGTTCGCAAATGCTTATCATCTAGGTTGGTGTCTATCCAATTTATGTGCAGCTCTAATCAACTGGCAGACATCATGACCAAGGCCTTATATGGCCCCCCTTCACCACACAATTTTGAGCAAGCTTGGGGTGTTTCCACCCTCTAGCTTGAGGGGGCGTGTTAACCGTAGACCAATTCTGCATTATAGTCCAGGTCCAATCGGGGAGCCCACTTCATGACCCAACACAAAGTTTCATCACTTTACACTTTAACCCATGTATTATTTCATTAGTTGATTTGTATATAAATGAGAGAAACTCTCTAGAATAAGTGAGATTTTATTTTGACAATGTAAGTTCTGAGAATAAGAAAATGGTCTGATTCTTCTCTCCTAAATTCTAGGGTTTTACTATCAATTTCTTCTTGCATAGCTCGATTTCTCAACCTAACAGACACAGCCCAAAAGCATAGCTTAGTGTTCAAGGAGGTTCAAAACCTATGTAAGGTCATTGGTTCTATTCCCACCAACTACAACCTTTATAACTTTTGCCTTTTTTGAACCCCCTTGGCTGTAATCCTGTATCCGCCACTGACTCCAAGGAGTGTGATGTAGGCAGCCTACCCTAATGCAACATGATTTCACGGCTCAAACCCATGACCTATAGGTCACACTCAGAATTCACTATTTATTTCATGTGTCCAAGTAAGAGGGTGAAATTACATAATATTACACGAATTTTGAGAGCCAAAAGTAGATAACACATTAATGTATTTAACTCTCTGACTCCTTTTTTTATACACACATAACATAAGAAGTAGACACCATAGTTGCAGCTTAAGACAAATCTTCCACTTACGGCAAAGTGTATGGTGCATTCTATTTTTTTTATAGACTAACAAACATACATCATCAAGCCAAACTCATCATTTTCTTACCCGGATTAAAAAAACAAAGACTCGCAAGAACAAAAAATCCCATCTTTGCTCTTGTTCAATGTTATTTACCTTGAAAATGGTGATAATAATTAGATTTTATTTTTTGGTTCTAAAAATACGTGATTTATTTTTATGCTAGTTGTTAGGCAATAGATGCTAAGTGTGAGGGTAGAAAATAAGGTAAGAGCTTGAAGATAGAACGTTGTGCAAACCGAGTAGCCGAGAATCGGAGTCTCGAGCTAGCCTGTACTTGGCCTCGAGGTCGAGCTAAAGCGTTAGGCCGTGGATAGCCGATGAAGGACTAATAGTTCTAAGAGCTTTGATGGGGCTCTTTATGATCAATGATGAATAATAAATGAAGAATAATCAACGAAATGTAATAAATGTAAGCAATGTAATAAATGTAAGCAACAAAATCAAGGGAGAATGTGTTTAAGTTAAGGAGCAGAGAATGTTCTTGTTCTTGTATTGAATATCATGTGTGCAGAAAATGACAAGGATTCCCTTTATATATGAGGGGAAATCCCAACACAGTACAGATACATTTATTACAAAGATATGCGGCTGGTACAACCATTTATTACAAAGATCAACGGCTGGTACAACCATTTAATGTCACGGTACGGACTTGTGCTATTCTTGTAGACCCGGTTAGCCTTAACCACATGCCTATTGCGAATTTCCCGCTCGTCCAAGATAGCCGCCGATTTGCACTGCCCCGAGCCCCGCGGTCAAACTTCGAGCTATGCATCGAGGCTTCCGCAAACGGGCTGTGAAATGCCATAATGATTATGAAATCGGACTCTCCAATTTTAGCCGTATACAGATAGTCCCCGCGTTTCTTAGAGTGAAATGATAAGAAACGGTCTTGAACTCTTGCTTCTTTGATACAACCATTATGACGTCAGCCCATCAGAGCATTTAATGTCATGACTCAAAAGGCTACGCTAAGGTCGCTGTCAGCACGATTATCGAAAAGCCCACGAACCGCTATCGATTCGATCTTTTCGCTCCTCAAGCACTGCCCAAATAGCTTCTATAAATACTTCAATTCGTTTGCGATTCTCGCTTTTTACAATATCTCCAAGTTCTTAGAGCTAAGTACACAACTTTCTGCATCTATCTTCTTTCCGTGCTTGTTTCTTCATCTTCTTTACTTGAAACTTTTTTATAGTTATGGCTAGAACCTCTAAAATGGTGCCTCAGAAAGAGGGCACCACTTCTTCGTCAAGGCCGTCCAAAGGCAAACCAAAATTGCCTGACTATCGAGCAATGTACCTCTGGAGAATTTGATACGATCTCCGACTTTTCCATCGAAAATCCCCATTCTATGCCGGGCTGATGTGAGCCCATGTCTCGATACATCAGCGTGGTGACCGACAAGGAGAGGGTAAAGAAAGACTATCGATGGGGGGAGGCAGTGCAAGTAGAAATCCCCAAACCTGAGGAAAGTATAGTAGACTACAAAGCTGGCTTCCTCAGCGTATATACATATCCATTAACTCTAGGTCCCGTAGATCCTTCTTCCACGGAGATAGATCCGGTGATTCTTGATTTTTGTCGTGAGTACCGAGTGACACTCGGTCAAATCAATCCTTCTTTTTAGAGACTCGTTTACATACTCCGATATTTCTCCAACCAGGTCGTGGGAATGACCTTCACTCTCAATCACCTGGTCAGATTGTATAGTCGTCGTTTCTTTCGAGGTTTGATCAAGTTTCATCCTCGATCCGCAAAGACGTTCTTTTCGAGCATCGATGAGGACAAGGACCGGGGGTGGATGAGCCGGTTTGTCAGGGTAAGGACCTCGGACATCATCCCGGCAGATAGGATGCCATTCCCGGAGGAATGGAACATGAAGCGTAAGTGTCTTTGCCTAGAGTACATATCGTTACCCCTTCTTCTCCTTCTGAAATGATCTTCTTTTGATTATGTAGCCACCGTTTGGTACTCCGGTGTGGTTCAGGACCTTCTGGGATAGATCAGACAATTGGACTCTACTTTTCCTTATGGTAAGCATGCTTGGCGTGATTTGGCCAAAACGCGGTGGCAGGCCAAGAACCACGGTATGCTTTTTGTCGCAATCTTTACCAGGTTCCTTACGAGTATTCTTAGTGGTGGTAAGTTTAACACATCATGCCTGTGCAGGCCTCGAGGAGGGAGTGTCGATGACCCCGGCTTCTCCCGGTGAAGAAGAAACCTCGAAACCCGACAAGGGTAAGAAGAGGAAGAAGGAGGCGTCGACTGAGTCTCCTGAATCGAAGAAACCCAAGGTCTGCAAGCCTAGGACCGATGCCACGGTTTTGACTTCGACCACTAGCAAGTCTTCGTGAGGATGATGATGACGGTGTTGATATCCAATTTTTCCCTGTAATATTTTTAAAGTGCATATATACCTTCAAAACTATGCATTAACATCAATTGATATTTTTCCATAATTTCTAAATTAATTTATTCTAGTATTTTATTTATATGAATAATTACAAAATTCCATCACAAATGGATCTATAACATTTCATCGATTGAATATTGCTATTTATAGTCATATTAAGTTCAAATTATTTCACAAATGGCCAAATTTACACCATTTGATTACAATTGCAATGATTTTGCAATTATAGCCCATGCATACATCACTGCATTATTTTACCAGAAATTGGTCCATTATATTTTTAAAATATTAAATAATTATTCTAAAGCACTTCTATGCAAGAGAATTATTTTTTCTTATTGTTAATCATTTTATAAAATAATTTTTATTCAATTACTTGGGTATTTAATAAATAACCCTCTTATTTTCAGATCTAACCCTTTTAAAACCAGCCCAAATAAACCCTCTAAATTAGCCCAATTCCCTTAGGCCCAAACCCAAACCTGCCCAACCCAATACCCCATCTAATCCTGACCATTGATCATTTTGATCAACGGTCCACAACCGTCTTACCATAATTAACTTAAATGACCCCCCCCCCCCTAAAACCCTCTCATTTCTCTCCATCACCTCGCCGTCATTCTCTCCCTTCTCTCTCAACTCTCTCCATTAAACCCTAGTTTCTCAGGCGTTGTCACCGGCGTATATCGCAGCGTTGTGATGCTTTCTTGTCTTTTCCGACTAGTCTTGGCCTCTTACACGCCATGGATCTTCGACCCCTTAGATCCTTGAGGGGATCTCAAAGAACCTAGTTGGTTCTGGTTTGAAACTCTACTGGTTAGCCTGTCTCAGGCCATTTTATCGACCGTGTGTGAGAACTCCTCTTTATTTTGTTACGAATCTATGGTTTCTAAACTTAGTGCTCTCATTCCTGTTATGTTTCCAAAAACCTTAGTCTATTACCTTTGATTATCTCCAGATCTGTGTAGATCTGAGACGAATCGAGCACTATTACATGTTTTTCTCTGAAAATTTCTGGTTTTAATCATTTGTTCTTGCTTTTCCCTAAAACTAGGGTTCATTACGAGTTGTTTTTCAAAGGTTTTTATGACTTTTAATCGTTTCTATTTTTTATCTTCTTTACCGATTTTTGCAAGAGTACTCGAACCCTAATTGACTCTATGTAATATACTGATCTTTCTAATTCTTGCTTCGATTTTGGGTCTTTCCGTGTTACCAATCGTATTAATTTGCTCTGTATCTTCTGCCTTGCATGTTTTCCTTCGTCAAATCCAGTATTCTAGAATTGTAGCCTAATTGAGCCCTATTACGGTTCTAATCTGGTTTTTCGGCTAATTTCTATATTTCTGTAAAGACTTTATTTTTTATTTTTTCTATTTATGGGAGTTGATATATTCTTTCCAGAAATCATCGTTACATTGAAATTTGGCCGACTGATTTGCTATGTTAAAGATTTGTATGCCTAAGTCTTGCCTGTTTCCCTGTATACGACCTTAATTAGTCATTCTTGCCTCATTTGATTACATGTATATTTACTGATTCCTTTACGTGATTCTTCCCTTAGTTAGACCCCTGATTATTTTATTCTGAACTCCTTTATTTGGTTTTATTTGAAATTCTTTCCTTAATTAAACTCACTATTATTACCTTTTGGATAATTGCCCCTAATTAAAGGAGTCTATTCTGAACTCCTTATGTGATTTGATTCTGATTGCCCTTAATTGTTGATTTATGATTCTTTTACCTTATTGGCTCTACTCTTGAACTGCTATATAAGCACTCTCATTCTGCTCCTTCAACACACGAACACAGTGTTCTGAATACACACATACATTCAAACACTCTCTTCTTTCTTTGCTACTTGTGCTAACTGTTAGTCTAGCCGGCTGAAAGCCAAGGCTATATAGTGGAATTGCACCTGTTTTTTTGCATTCTGCATTTTCTTCTTTAACTGGTATGTCTCTAGTTAAATTTTGAAACTCAACTTTATGTGTTCCATGTCTATACATCCATGCTTGTTCCTGTACTAGTTATTCAATTTGTTTCTTTGTTTGTTATTATTAAGCATGTCTAAATTCTGCCTTATGTGTAATCAGCATGTCTGACTTCACTTAGTTCTTTGATACTTGTCCAGTATGTTTACTTAGTTCCCTTACCCCCCCCCCCCCTTGACTGGTATGGCCATGTAGTTACTTGGTCTTCTAGTGCATTTGATTGGCCCTAATTGTATGTCCAATTTTGTTCAACAAACTCTTGTCTTCAACATGATCTTGTTGCATTCTTTCTCTATGTTTTAACTGTCTGTTACCATGACTAACTTGTTTAGTAGACTCCTAGTTGTTCTGTACATTTCTTGTCTCAAATGTTTCCCTGTTTATGTGTTCTCAACTCCATATGTTTCCAATCTCCTCCACCCCCTGTTTGTAAGTATGCTTGTTAAGTGTCTGTGAATCTGGGTATTCTGTCATTAATTGGGTTGTTTGTTGAGTATGCTTTTCCTCAAAAAATGATTTCAAAACTGTTGCTCCTACTCATAGTATTCTTCTCAAAATTGGTCACTCCCTGCATCTTTAAAAACTATTCTCCATTTCTGAATCTTTTCTCTACACTGTTTTACTAAATCTTTCAAAACTGTGTCAAGTACTCTCACTTTACTCTTAGACTATTAAGTTATGCCCCTCTGGTGTGTGTACTGCATAGGGATTCTTGAGATCTCTCTGAACTCTGGCACACCAAGGCTGGCCCTTCTACACTGCACATAACCAGTCCCTATTTGAGAAAGGTCTTGGTGTGAGCACTGCCTGGGATTCTTGAGGTCCTTAGCGAACTCTGACACACCAAGACATACTCATTGGCTGTGAGACCTTTGGCTTCTGAGACTCTATTAAAGGCCTGGCATTCCCAGGTTTACTTTGGGCCTGATTTAGGCTCCCTATAGTATAGTTTTATTTACTTATGTAATTCATTTGATCCTGGTCTGTAATGATATTTGTAAACAGATATTGGCGTAATTAGTAAAAAGGGGAGGGTTCCTATATGATTTTTGTGGGGAAACCGGGTAGAAATCCTGCTTTAGGTTTATACTATGACAGAAATCATGTTTTAGGACTATGCTGTGCTTGTCTACAAATTGGAATCATGCCTTAGGTTTTTGTTGTTGCGTTAGAAATCTTGCCTTAGGGCACTTATGCTTATATTTTGCATATTAGAAAACATGTTATAAGTTCATCACTTCTTTCTCTGATTCTGCATAAGTTGTTATCACCTGGAAATCATGTCATTAAACTACTGCTACAATCATGCTTAATAAAATGACCATTTCTCTCTGTGCATTAGAAATCCTGATTTAGGACTCTGTTTGCATTGGCTCTAAATCATGTCTACGTCGCTTAAACGAATAACTGTCTATAAAAAGGTTTAAAAAATAGTCGTACACACAGATATCATGTTCTAGTATAAACATGCATCAAATCAGTTTTGTATCAGTAATCGCCTAGATCAGTATGCCTATAGGATTGAATGACTTCAAGTTGTCTTAACCAATTCCCAGAATTATGATTGCATACAAACCCACGCCTAGGCAAGCCTTAGGTAATTAATGGTCTTATAACTGTGAAATTGGGCTCTGTTTATGTGTGAAATCGTCTAGGTTTAACACGCTATAAATCAATAGGCAAGCTGATTAGGGTTCTGCCACTTCGCTTTAAAACAAATGCTGCATTTTCTGTGTTTGTGATGTTCATCTAGATATCATGTTCTAGGGCTTTCTAAATTTCTTTGAAATCAGTTGTTTGAGGCGTGCTATGTATCTTTTTATGTGTGGAGGTAAAACATGAGCCCCTAATTGCTTCCCAATTTGATAGTCATATGTGTTCTTTATTGTCGCTTAGATTTTACCTTTTAAATACCCTAGGAGTGTCTAGAACTGCCTAAGTATAGAGGTCCTAAACACCTCCGGGACCACAAGGAAGGGACGGGTAAAGCACGCTTAGAGTTTGTTAATGAAACTCGCTTATATAACCACTAAGGGGAGGGTAATGGGTAGTAAAAGGATATGATGACCTGTGCGCTAATGCCATGTGTAACCCCTCTATTTGAGGAAGGCTTACCAGGTATTGTACAGATGTGATCCTATAGATTAGCCAACTTAGGACTTCCCTTCTTGAACTCACATATGTGTGCTTAGACTGTCAAAATTTCCTTGATTATATATGTGTGATTAGACTGCTTACCTGTTCAATGACTAATTCACATAACTAAGTTCGGCCGGGACTCACCGTTATGGACAGCGATGGTTGCCTAACACCTTCCCCTCAAGGTTATTTCGAGCCCTTACCCTAATCTCTGATAATGCAAACTGGTTACATGAGTTAATTGCTCTAGGTTCCCTAACGCACCATAATCCGTTAGGTGGCGACTCTTCAAATACCCAATTCCCAAAAGGAAACGAGTTTTTCCCAATGAATGTCGAAACCCGGACTCCGCAAGGAAAAAGAGAGCGTGACAACATGGAGACTCTGCTGGGGATATTTTAGGCTCTTACCATAACGAACTTGTTTTGGTGAATTAGTCTTAAGCATGCTTTATCCCGTGCACCCTCCCCCTTATTTGGATTTAACTGCTTATTTTCAAGCATTTATGATTTCCTTTATTTCCTGAAACTGACTTGTCTCTTTGTTTTCTTTTTGTAACTGTCTTTCATTATTTTAATACTGCATTTATCATTTTTCTTACGTGCAAATACTTGACATCATGCTATTTATTGTTGTATAAATTATGCTCAACATCATATTACACTCGTGCGTAATCAATCCTATAGCAACGGTTGATGAGTGTTTGCGCTCTTCCTATATATCACCCTTTAAATTCGGAAAGGCGTATTTGCGGTAAAACTAGTCGATCGACGGTGCGTTTGACGGTTCTGTGCCTTTCCCCCTCAAGTTTTCCGCTTGAGGTTCCCAGTCTAGACCTTTATAGCAACCTTACTCTGATTAATCGTACATGCATCATGGTCAAACCTAGCCGGGTTAATATGTCATCCACATAATAACCTTTTAAGACAAGCCTCACCCAAAAGTTCATCAGGTTTTCCATAATCCCAACAGAGGCAATCACGATTGTATGCATTAATTTGGAGAAATAAGTTCCAATATGCTAATTATTATTGTATAAATAGACGAACCTGGAGGGGGAAAGGGCCTAACCATCTTTTGTTTTGCAGAAATGAGGCAAGGAGTCCCCAGATTCGGTATGGTTGGTAGCATAACTTCACTTTTGCTAGATTGGTGGAGGGATCTTCCCTCAAGTGACCAAAATCATGTGAAACGAGTCTTAGGAAATTTGCCTTCATTGTTGGATCTTCAGCCAAACAAAATGTTGATCGAGGCTGCCACTATGTCTTGGGACAAAGAAAGGGCCGTATTCCGCTTGGGGGCATAGAAATGACTCCTCTTCTAGAAGAAATAGGAGGATTTGCTGGGTTGCCTTAGGATAGCCCTGGTTTATGAGCACCTGAAAATTGCACCACTAGAGGATTCCTCAAGATGATGGGGTTGAAGAAAAATGATGACTTGGAGTGCCAAAAAACTCCTACATACCTTTCGACTTCCTCTATGAAAGATACGGTCACAGTAGCTCTTACCATATTTTTGATGATGAGTTCTCAATCACCTCCTTGGGCTGGGTTCATCGTAGGGTCTTCGTGTTCATTATGTGTTTCTTGGGTACGCTGGTATTCCCGATCCGAGGGGATAGAATCCATACTAGGCTGGCCATGGTGGCCAAAACTTTGATGGACGGGATCGGGAGGCAGACATATACCATTGTCCCTATGTCATTACAGATATGTACCGGGCCTTGGAACGCTGTCAGAAGGGGTTCAGATTCTTGAGGGTTGCAATTTGCTGTTACAGGTTTGGTTGTTGGAGCATCTCCAAAGGGGTTAAAACCGCCAAGAGTTTCCACGAAGGCCGTGGAATGATCACATAGCTTTCCATAACCCTAAGAGAATGACTTACATTCTGGACATGTTTGCCCAACCTAAGGATGCTGTAGGATGGGTGCAGTTTTTCAACAAGTTAACCGAGGACCAAGTCCAGTGGATGTTCGAGTGGTTCCCCACCGACGAGTTCATCATCAGATCCAGGGATGTTCCATACTTGGTGTTGATTGGGATAAGGGGAATATACCCTTATGCTCCAATCAGGGTTATAAGACAGGCAGGCAGGAGACAAGTCGTACCACAGGTCGCTAAAATGAGTCACTTCATAGTTGATTTCCAGGGTGACGCTATCCCATTTAAGAATGAAGCACAACATATGTGGACTTTGAAGAATATTATGGAAAAGGATACTATCGAGCCAGACCGATATCATGCGGGTCACTCATACTTCTACCCCTCATGGCTGGATGATAACATAGCAGGAATTTTCGAGCCAAGGGTTGGTCCAGGGAACAGGGTCATAGACGAAGTTGCCGAAGCAGAGGTGAAATTAACAAATTACGCAAAAGAGTTCGCAAATCTGAAGGGGAGCATATAGAGCAGCATAAAGACGACATGGAAATGATTAATGAGTGGAAAGAGAGGGATCTTAAATCCAGCGAAAGGCTAGAATATCTGGAGTACAGTTTGATGGAATTGGAAAGGAAGATAAGAAAGAGAGTCACCGACTGCCCGAACGCTGAAGGAAGCGAAGGAGGGCATTTGGCAAGGGCATTCTTACTGCTGAACCTGCGCGAGTTGGGAGAGCTGACCGACAATAGCATCCAGTCTGGAGGTCCTTCTAGGACCAAGTAGAGTAGATTTACCTGATTTTCTTTTAAATGTAATAAGGCCAAGTGCCATTAGTAACATCATTTAGTATCATTTTGGGTCGTTTATTTTTACATTAATGAAATGACGAAATTATTGGCACTGAATTACTCCAAATCAATTTGTCGCTTGGCCTACCTCAGGCACAACGAGGCTCCAAAAATAGGACACAAATTTACATTCCCGCAATATGTGTTTAAATACTGCAAACCTTTTAAGAATTATTACTGACTTGGCCACCTTTTATTTTTCTTTCTTTCTTTTTGATTATTCCTATTCCCCAAAAAGGTCGGTTCGTGCATACTGGCATCATCAGCTTATCACACAAGATCCAGGGGCCCTCCACGTTCTCCTCCTCCTAGTCCACCAAAAGGCAAGGGAAAAGCAAGAATGGAAGATTTGAATGGCACCAGAAAGGAAAAAAAACACACAGGTTGAACATGCAAAAACTTCTGATGGTCGGGGTACTCAGGCCCCAAATGAAGCAGTTTCACAACTCGAATAGAAAATACTGGAACTCCAGGGTGAGCTTGAGCATGTCCGAAATGTGGCAAAAATATCCTTCTCACTTAGCGTTCCAGACATCAGTCATCCAAACACTCAGAACCGCGCACCACCTCAAAACACACAGAACAAGCGCCCACAAAATCCACCCGTACCTCACCATTATACAACTCCACCACAAAATCAAAATATCCTACCACAATACCCACCAAACACGTACCATACTCCACAAAATACTCTGCCAGTCATTCCCGAACCCCAGAATTCCACCAATGATCACCACTATACTCAAACTNAGTCCGATTGTTCTTCCTTCGCCAGGAATAAATTACCGAATCTCTGAATCATGCACTAAGTAAACATCCTTTCAAGTTATTCACTGCTTCGACTCATAGGCAAGAATCTTACCATTACTTCAATACTATGCGATAACAACTCATGAGCATCATAACAACCTGTGCATAGCCTCAAAGCTCTCAGAAGTACAACTACTGAGTTGAGATGACGGAATATCCTTCCGCAAGGCAACGCCAATAGTCCAATCAAATACGCAGGGAGAAACATCCTGCACCATCAGTAGTACCATCACAATTCCTCAATTTTTGATTTATAAAGTGTTTCACGTCGCATAAGATTGAATAGCAAGGAAATGAAGGCATAAGCCTCAGAGGAATCAAATCGCACGATGAGGAATCAAGAAGGGAGTTACTGACTTGGCCACCTTTTATTTTTCTTTCTTTCTTTTTGATTATTCCTATTCCCCAAAAAGGTCGGTTCGTGCATACTGGCATCATCAGCTTATCACACAAGATCCAGGGGCCCTCCACGTTCTCCTCCTCCTAGTCCACCAAAAGGCAAGGGAAAAGCAAGAATGGAAGATTTGAATGGCACCAGAAAGGAAAAAAAACACACAGGTTGAACATGCAAAAACTTCTGATGGTCGGGGTACTCAGGCCCCAAATGAAGCAGTTTCACAACTCGAATAGAAAATACTGGAACTCCAGGGTGAGCTTGAGCATGTCCGAAATGTGGCAAAAATATCCTTCTCACTTAGCGTTCCAGACATCAGTCATCCAAACACTCAGAACCGCGCACCACCTCAAAACACACAGAACAAGCGCCCACAAAATCCACCCGTACCTCACCATTATACAACTCCACCACAAAATCAAAATATCCTACCACAATACCCACCAAACACGTACCATACTCCACAAAATACTCTGCCAGTCATTCCCGAACCCCAGAATTCCACCAATGATCACCACTATACTCAAACTCCAGGTCACCAAAACAACCCTATATATGTGGAGACCCTTCAACACTCCACTCAACCCATCTCCTATGCACCGGAATCTGTTGAGAAGAACATGCTCATTAAGAACCTGGCCTAGGAGCTCAAGAAGTTTACCAGCCGAGTTCAAGGCGTAGAAGGAGGCAAGGGGATAGAAGGTCTAAACTATGAAGACCTATGCATACTGCCTGACGTAGAACTGCCAGAGGGTTACAAACCTCCAAGTTCGAGATGCTTGACAGTACAGGAGATCCCAGGGTTCATCTAAGGACCTATTGTGATAAGCTTGTCGTGGTCGGAAAAGATGAAAAGATCCGGATGAAGATTTTTATGAGGAGTCTTACGGGAGATGCCTTGTCCTAGTACATCAGCCATGATCCTAAGAAATGGTCCAACTGGGTGAGTATGGCGTCTGATTTCATGGACCGATTCAGGTTCAACATAGAGAATGCACCAGATGTCTTCTACATTCAGAACCTCAAGAAGAAGCCCATCGAGACTTTCCTCGAGTATGCTACTCGTTGGAGGTCAGAAGCGGCCAAAGTCAGGCCAGGTTTGGACGAGGAACAGATGAACAAATTCTTCGTCAGAGCACAGGATCCGCAATACTATGAAAGGTTGATGGTTATTGAAAACCATAAGTTCTCCGATATCATCAAACTTGGTGAAAGGATCGAAGAAGGCATCAAGAGTGGGATGGTAACAAACTTTGAGGCACTACAGGCCACAAACAAAGCATTACAATCAGGTGGCATATCAAAGAAGAAAGACGTCAGGAGCAGTGTTGGTTGCCCAAGGACCCAAAACTCCATTCGTATACCGAACCTCTCCACTTGCATATCAAGCACCTCCACCCACATATCAAATACCTCTACCTACATATCAACCCTCATCTCCCAGATATTCCCAACCAGCCACTATATATCACACCTACAATTCCCAACCCTCTCATTTCCAGTCACCTCCAACTCGTCAAAACTATCCAAGACCCCGACCTAACTTTGATCACAAACCACCCAGACAATACACCGCTATTCTTAAACCATCGACCAGTTATATGAAAGGTTAAAGGCTACTGGTTACGTCACTCCCATCCCTGCCATAGAGAACTCATCCCAATGGGTTAACCTGAATAAGACTTGTGCATACCATTCCGGTATGAAAGGGCAAACCATTGACGAATGTCGCACATTGAAGGATAAAATCCAGACACTGATTGACAACAAGTTCATACAAGCAAAAGAAGCTGCACCCAATATCCGCAACAATCCTCTCTCGGATCATGGGGGTGGTGGAATACAAGTGATAGAGATAGATGAAGAATGGGATCCTGAGGGGTCCATCGGGCTTATTCGAGAAGGAGATGACTTTAAAACTGCAGTCACACTCACCCCTATTGTAGCACAAATGTAGTCGCCTGTCGAGGTTGAGGTAGCCACATCGGTTCCATTTGAAGTAGAGGTAGCTCCACCTGCAGCCACACCTATTCCATTTGAAGTGGAAGTGGCCATACCTTTCATAGTGACAATATTAACCACACCTCCTTTCGATTCAAAAGCAATACCTTGGGATTACGTTGCCGAAGCTAGGCAAAAAGGAAAGGCAAAGATAGAAGAATCTGATGCTGCACAAGGAATGACCAGGACCGGAAGGGTCTATACGCCCGAACACTCGGGAGGACCAAGTAAGGATGCCACTACCAAGTAGCCTGTCATTGAAACAGGGCCATAGGACCTTTGGAGGGAAGTACAGGCGAGGGAATACTCCATAATTGATCATTTGAACAAAACCCCCGCCCAGATCTCCATCCTGTCACTATTGCAAAATTTAGAGGCGCACAAGAATGCTTTGATGAAGGTGTTATGTGAAGCTTACGTACCCAACAATATCACCTGCGGAGAGATGGCCAACATAGTAGGGCAGGTCCTGGAAAGTCATAAGATAATCTTCCACGAGGATGAACTACCGCCTGAAGGGTTGAATCATAATCGAGCATTGCATATCACAGTACAATTGGAAGACAAATTCATTGCCAGAGTTTTGATCGATGGAGGTTCAAGCCTCAACATTTGTCCATTGGATACTCTGAAAAGATTGGGCAAAGGTTTCCATGAAATACGGCCAGGAAGCATGAACGTGAAAGCCTTTGATGGGTCTGAAAGGGCCCCGAATGGGGAGATCAATCTTTGTCTGCAGATGGGACCAACTTGGTTCGACGTTGAATTCCAAGTGCTTGAAATAACAGCTTTGTACAATCTGCTGTTGGGCCGACCCTGGATACATGCCACTGGGGCTGTGGCTTCCACACTACACCAGTGCGTGAAGTTCGAATGGAACCATCAGGAGGTGATCATTCACGGAGGTGGGAGTAACCCTATTTATACTAGTCAAACCATCCCAGTTATCGGAAACAGAAGAAGACTGGGAGGGGCAACTTATCATCACATCGAACATGTCAATGCCATTGAGAAAGACAAATGGTGGAGTAACAAAATTGAAAGCATATTAGCACGGTCTGGGTATGAACCCGGCAAAGGGCTTGGGAAGAATCTCCAGGGCATTACCAAACCAATACAGCTGAAACATCATGGTACTACCTTCGGGCTCGGGTACCAGTATACATGGAAGGAGTGTGATGATTGGTCGCCTCCATGGCGTGGACCTTATTACCCTCTCGAGCAAACAGTATCACATCTGGATCAGACTTTTCACCAGGCTGATACAATATGGGGAACTATAGAAGAAGAGGCTCTAGCTGGGCTGAGGAATTTGTTCTTACAGGACGAGGATATGGATTGCAGTGCAATAATTGAGGAAGAGGGGGAAGAGGAAGGCCTCACCATTCAGACTGTGGAGGAGGGAGCTGTTCTTAGGAATTGGACCGCCACACCATCCCGGGCCCGCCGAGTCCCTAGGTGCTTGGCATTTAGCCTAATTTATTTCTATAGCCATGCTAGGCATTTCAGATGCTTCAGTAATTTTATTTTAAAAGACGCGTTTTGTTTCAAAATAATTTCTCGATTCATCAAGCCGTACTTGTTTTGGATGTTTTCAATTTTTAATCAATGCATTTCTATTTATTATTCATTATTATCTTTCACACTTTTCTTTCTACATCATTATTATTACTTTTCCTGATGAACCAGTGACTGTGACATGTAATGAGGCAACACAATATAAGGATAGTGACTCGGAGGAAGAAAATGAAATACCTGAGGAGGTCGTTAGAGAAGTTGAGAACTTTTAGAATAAGCCTAAGTCCAACCTGGACGAAACTGAAGTAGTAAATTTGGGAGACGCCGAAACCGTCAAGGAGATTCGCAAAGCATTCACTTATCGCCGACAGAGAAGGAGAAATACATTCGTTTCTTGAAGGAGTATGAGGATATCTTTTCAGGGTCATATAATGACATGACCGGTTTGAGCACGTCTATAGTGGCTCACAAGCTGCTTACCAATCCCATGTGTCCGCCGATGAAGCAGAAACTCAGAAAATTCAAACCAGATATGAGCCTGAAAATCGAGGAGGAAGTTACTAAGCAGATCAAAGCCAAAGTTCTCAGGGTGGTTGAGTACCCAACCTGGTTAGCCAACATCGTACCAGTTCCGAAGAAAGATGGGAAAGTCAGAGTATGTGTTGACTATCGAGACTTAAACAGAGTAAGTCCCAAGGACGACTTCCCATTGCCAAATATACACATCCTGATCTACAATTGCGCTAAGCATGAACTCCAATCCTTTGTAGATTGCTTCGCGGGTTATCACCAGATCTGGATGGATGAAGAAAACACAGAGAAAACAGCTTTAATTACACCATGGGGAGTGTACTGCTACAAGATGATGCCATTTGGTCTAAAGAACGCTGGGGCTACTTACATGAGAGCCATGACAACCATCTTTCATGATATGATACACAAAGAAATAGAGGTGTATGTGGACGACGTCATTATCAAATCCAAGAGGGCCGCAGATCACATAGCAGACTTAAGAAAGTTCTTTGACAGGTTAAGGAGGTACAACTTAACATTGAACCCCGCAAAATGTGCATTCGGGGTTCCCGCAGGAAAGCTATTTGGAATCATTGTCAGCCGCCGAGGGATCGAGTTGGACTTGTCCAAAGTTAAGGCTATTCAAGAGTTACCGCCACCTAGGAGCAAACAGGACGTGATGAGCTTCCTAGGGCGTCTCAACTATATCAGTCACTTCAGAGCACAGTCCACAGTTATATGTGAACCCATATTCAAGATGTTGAGGAAAGATGCTGAAACAAGTTAGACCGAAGATTGTCAGAGGGCTATCAAAAAAATCAAGGAGTACCTGTCCACACCACCGGTCTTGGTCCCGCCAGAGCCAGGAAGACCTTTGCTACTCTATCTATCTGTGTTAGATGGAGCCTTCGGATGTGTTTTAGGATAACATGATGAGACAGGGAGAAAGGAACAAGTTATCTACTACTTAAGTAAGAAGTTCACACCTTACGAAGCACGATACTCTCTGTTGGAACGCACTTGTTGTGCTTTGCCCTGCACAGCTCAGAAATTGAGGCATTACTTTTATGCTTACACCACATACCTTATATCCAGGATGGACCCTTTGAAGTACATATTTCAGATGCCCATGCCGACTGGAAAGTTAGCCAAATGGTAGATACTGTTAAGTGAGTTCGATATCGTCTATGTAACTCAAAAGGCGGTCAAAGGACAAGCATTGGCAGACCACCTTGCTAAAAATCCTGTGGGAGGAGAATACGAACCCTTGAAAACGTATTTTCCGGATGAGGAAATGTCATTCTTAGGAGAGGACATTACTGAAGCATACAACGGTTGGAGGATATTCTTCAATGGAGCTGAAAATTCCAAAGGAGTGGTCATTGGATCAGTTTTGGTATCGGAAACCGGTCAACCTTATCCGGTATATGCCAAACTCATGTTCCCGTGCACCAACAATATGGCGGAATACGAAGCTTGTATTCTACAACTCAATCTGGCCATTGACATGAATATTCAGGAGCTACTGCTAATCGGTGATTCAGATCTGCTTGTGCACCAGGTACAAGGAGAATGGGCCACCAAGAATTCCAAGATATTGCCATATCTGCACCATGTGTAGGAATTGAGAAAGAGGTTCACGAAGATAGAGTTTTGGCATGTTTCCAGAATTCAGAACGAGTTTGGCGATGCATTGGCCACTTTGTCATCCATGATACAACATCCGGATAAGAATTTAATTGATCCAATCCTAGTGAGAATTCATAATCAACCGGCGTATTGTGCCCATGTTGAAGAAGAAACAGACGGGAAACCTTGGTTCCATGACATCAAGGAATATTTGGCAAAAGGAGAATATCCGGAACATGCAAACCATACTCAGAAACACACACTTAGGAGGTTGTCCAATCACTTCTTCCACAGTGGAGGAAAACTATACAGAAGAACTCTTGATTTGGGATTGCTAAGGTGTGTCGACGCAAAAGAAGCTTCTAAGATACTTGAGGAGATACATGCTGGGACCTGCGGCCCACATATGAATGGTTTTGTCTTGGCCAAGAAGATACTTAAGGCCGGTTATTTTTGGATGACCATGGAGACAGATTGCGTCTAGTATGTCCCAAAAATGCTACCAATGTCAAGTACATGCCGATATGATAAGAGTGCCGCCAAATGAGCTCAATGCCACAAGTTCACCTTGGCCATTCGCCGCCTGGGAATGGATGTCATCGGTCCGATCGAGCCCACTGCTTCAAACGGGCACATGTTTATTTTACTTCACAAAATGGGTAGAGGCTACATCCTACAAGGTAGTAACTAAGAAAGTCGTGGCAGATTTCGTCCGCGACCGGATTGTTTGCCGGTTTGGAGTTCCAGAATCAATTATCACCGACAATGCCGCCAATCTCAATAGTGATCTGATGAAGACCATATGTGAGACTCTCAAAATCAAGCACAATAACTCCACATCATATAAAACTCAGGTGAATGGAGGCGTAGAAGCCGCCAACAAGAACATCAACAAGATACTAAGGAAGATGGTAGAAAACCACAAACAATGGCACGAGAAGTTACCCTTTGCTCTGTTAGGGTACCGCACTACAGTCCGCACATCAACTGGGGCAACTCCCTACTTACTGGTTTATGGTACTGAAGCTGTTATTCCTGTTGAAGTGGAGATTCCTTCTTTGAGAATCATACAAGAAGCTGAGCTCAGCGACACATAATGGATAAAGAGCCATTATGAGCAGCTAGCCCTCATAGACGGAAAAATGGTGAATGCAGTGTGTCATGGGAAACTCTATCAAAACAGAATGTCTAGAGCCTTCAACAAAAGAGTCAAGCAGAGACAGTTTACACCAGGGCAGCTAGTGTTAAAGAAGATATTTCCGTATCAGGATGAAGCGAAAGGGAAATTCACTCCCAACTGGCAAGGCCCTTACATGATTCACAGAGTATTAACAGGAGGAGCACTCATACTTGCAGAAATGGACGGAGAAGTCTGGCCAAAACCAATCAATTCAGACGCAATCAAGAGATACTATGTTTAGATTGTTTACATTCCCTCATCTGATGTAATTGAACTACACTTGACCTGATTCCCATTTAAGAGGGGATACGTAGGCAGCCCTGTGGGTTCGGACATATCATAATAAAATTTCCATTTTCCCCAGAACCAAAAACTGGGGCAGAATTTTGAGGAGGACCCTCAAAATTCCGGATCAAGTCCGGCCGACGCCATCACATGCCAGAAAGTCCGAAATTGGTTAAGAAACTGCGGCAGAATTTTGAGAAGGATTCTCAAAATTACGAAGAAACTTCAACAAGTTTCGTCACTCGCAAACGGCCGTAGGATCATCTACCAAACTGGGGCAGAATTTTGAGGAGGACCCTCAAAATTCTAAGACAAGAAAGCTGCAATGTCTCTGAAATATGTTACAGTCACTAGCTCATCCAAATTACTTGATATGTCACTATGTTTTCTAAAAGTAACTTTATTTTATCAATAATCGCATATTTTTGAAAACTCTATTTCTGTAACAGCCAGGTGTTACCCAGGGAAACTCGAATAAGGCATCCAGAACGAAGGAGCAAAGACGAAAGCACGAACCAACCTCCCCTTACAAAACTTACAATTACTCTTCGAGCGCAGGCACATCTGACGTAACAGTAGCCTTCACAAATATATACACGCAGCAAAATCACTATCAATCGGGCCACCAGACACCGAATATATCTCCAGCTAAGAAATATTCTACTTTGCTACTTGTTTTTTACATGTGACTAAGCCCTGTCCCGCATCTTGCATGAGGCTAAGCCCTGCCTCCATATTTGAATGAGGCTAAGCCCTGCCTCCTTATTCGCATAAGGCTAAGCTCTGCCTTCCATTTGCATGGGACTAAGCACTGTCCTGCATCCTACATGAGGCAAAGCCCTACCTCCATATTTGCATGAGGCGAAGTCTTGCCTCTATATTTGCATAAGGCTAGGCGCTGCCTTCCATCTGCATGGAACTAAGCCCTGTCCCAAACCTTGCATGAGGCTAAGCCCTGCCTCCATATTCGCATAAGGCTAAGCTCTTCCTTCCATTTGCATGAGGCTAAGCCCTGCCTCCATACCTGCATAAGGCTAAGCCCTGCCTCCATATTTGCATGAGGCTAAGCCCTGCCTCCATATTTGCATAGGGCTAAGCTCTGCCTTTCCATCTGCATGGGACTAAGCCCTGTCCCGAACCTTGCATGAGGCTAAGCCCTGCCTCCATATTTGCATGAGGCTTAAGCCCTGCCTCCATATTTGCATAAGGCTAAGCTCTGCCTTCCATTTGCATGGGACTAAGCCCTATCCCAAACCTTGCATGAGGCTAAGCCCTGCCTCTATATTTGCATAAGGCTAAGCGTTGCCTTCCATCTGTATGGGACTAAGCCCTTTCCCGCATCCTGCATGAACCTATGATCTGTCTCCATTTTGCATAAGTCTAATCACTGCCTTCTCATGGGACTAAGCATTGTCCCTCCTTGCATAAATGTTGCTCTATCCAGCACTATCTATTTGCTCCTCTTTCGGGCTAAGCTCTGCCCTCAATCTCACAAGACTAAGCCTTGTCTTGTTAATTTTAGCATCATATTATTACATCTCATGGGCTGAAATATCGCCAACTTGTCCAAAGGCGTCATTGTCTAAAGACATCATCCTCATAGCTGGAAGACACCATGCCATGGCCGGAGGATCTCTCAAATTTGCATATCATTATTCAAAGGCGTCATGGTTCGAAGGCACCATCCTCATGGCCCGAGAACATCATTTCATGGCCTGCGAATCCCCTATCTCACAATTCATGGCCCAGGACATCATAGTCTGGGGACATCATCCGCACCGTCCAAAGGCAATCTTTCATGGTCCAAAAGGAATTTGCATCACGTTTAAAAAATTTCACTAACCTACGTACTTAAATGCATCGTATTTTGAGTTTGCAGGTGGCCCCTGAGGTAACCGGTTTTCAAACAAGAGCAACCTTCGCTCCCGTTTCTGCTCATACCATTTTTACTTCGCCATTCATAACCGATTCTCATCAGTTACCCATCCTACTTCGTGATATCCAGCTATCTGCCCTATAATACATTCGATACACTCCAAACCCAAAATCATAACTACGTCTGACCTTACCATTCACAAAAGAACCTTTGCTGAAATTGGCTGTCATTCCTATAACAACTCTATCGGCTTCATTCACCGGTGGGTCCAGAACTACACATGGCCTAATTCCTGTAAAACCAGGGATATGTAGGCAGCTCAAAGACCAGAGTTCGGCCTCTATTTTTCTAAAAGACAAAAAAAACATCCCATTCGGTCAAAATTGGCCATCATTTCTTTATCCGAAAACTCTTTCATCCTTCCCGGGTAAAGATGGGCAGCTGTTGTTACCCAATTATTCCCAATAATATTTTTAAAGTGCATATATACCTTCAAAACTATGCATTGGCATCAATTGATACTTTTTCATAATTTCTAAACTAATTTATTCAAGTATTTTATTTAAATAAATAATTACAAAATTGCATCACAAATGGCTCTATAACATTTCATTGATTTAATTTAGCTATTTATAGTCATATTAGTTCAAATTATTTCACAAATGGCCAGATTTACACCATTTGGTTACAATTGCAATAATTTTACAATTATAGCCCATGCATACATCACTACATTATTTTATCAGAAATTGGTCCATTTTATTTTTATAATATTGAATAATTATTCTAAAGCAATTCTATGCATGAAAATTATTTTTTCTTATTGTTAATCATTTTATAAAATAATTTTTATTCACTTACTTGGGTATTGAATAAATAGCCCTCTTATTTTCAGATCTAACCCTTTTAAAACCAGCCCAAATAGCACCTCTAAATTAGCCCAATTCCCTTAGGCCCAAACCCAAACCTGCCCGACCCAATACCCCATCTAATCCTGACCGTTGATCGTTTTGATCAACAGTCCACAACCCTCTTACCATAATTAACCTAAATGACCCCCTCAAACCCTCTCATTTCTCTCCATCACCTCACCGTAATTATCTCCCTTCTCTCTCAACTTTCTCCATTAAACCTTAGTTTCTCAGGCACTGTCACCGGCGTATATCTCAGCATTGTGATGCTTTCTTGTCTTCTCCGGCCAGTCTTGGCCTCTTATACGCCATGGCTCTTTGACTCCTTAGATCCTTGAGAGGATCTCAAAGAACCTAGTTGGTTCAGGTTTGAAACACTACTGGTTAGCCTGTCTCAGGCCATTTTATCGACCGTGAGTGAGAACTCCTCTTTATTTTGTTACGAATCCATGGTTTCTAAACTTATTGCTCTCATCTCTGTTACGTTTCCAAAAACCCTAGTCTATTACCTTCGATTATCTCCAGATCTGTATAGATCTGAGACGAATCGAGCACTATTACATGTTTTTCTCTGAAAATTTCTGCTTTTAATCGTTTGTTCTTCTAGATGTTTAATTGTTTCTATTTTTCATCTTCTTTACCGATTTTTACAAGAGTACTCGAACCCTAATTGACTCCATGTAATATACTGAACTTTCCAATTCTTGCTTCGATTTTGGGTGTTTCCGTGTTGCCTTGTATGTTTTCCTTCGTCAAATCCAGTATTCTGTAATTTTACCCTAATTGAGCCCTATTAGGGTTCTAATCTGATTTTCCGACCAATTTTTACATTTTTGTGAAGCCTTTATTTAATTTATTTTTTTTCTATTTATGGGAGTTGATATATTCCTTCCAGAAATCATTGTTACTTTGAAATTTGGCCGACTGATTTTCTCTGTCAAAGATTTGTATGTCTATGTCTTGCCTGTTTCCCTGTTTACGACCTTAATTAGTCATTCTTACCTCATTTGATTACTTGTATATTTACTGATTCCTTTACGTGATTCGTCCCTTAGTTAGACCCCTGATTATTTTATTTTGAACTCCTTTATTTGATTTGATTTGAACTTCTTCCTTAATTAAACTCCCTATTATTACAGTTTGGCTAATTTCCCCTAATTAAAGGAGTCTATTCTGAACTCCTTATGTGATTGGATTTTGATTGCCCTTAATTGCTGATTTCTGTTTCTTTTACCTTATTGGCTCTACTCTTGAACTGCTATATAAGCACTCTCATTCTGCTCCTTCAACATACGAACACACTATTCAGAATACACACACATACATTCAAACCCTCTCTTATTTCTTTGCTACTTGTGCTAACTGTTGGTCTAGTCGGCTGAAAGCCAAGGCTATATAGTGGAATTGCACCTGTTTTTTTACATTCTGCATTTTCTTCTATAACTGGTATGTCTATAGTTAAATTTTGAAACCCAACTTTATATGTTCCATGTCTATACATTCATGCTTGTTCCTGTACTAGTTATTCAATTTGTTTCTCTGTTTGGTGTTAGTGCATTTGATTGGCCCTAATTGTATGTCCAATTTTGTTCAACAAACTCTTGTCTTCAACATGATCTTGCTGCATTCTTTCTCTATGTTTTAACTGTCTGTTACCATGACTAACTTGTTCAGTAGACTCCTAGTTGTTCTGTACATTTGTTGTCTAAAATGTTTCCCTTTTTATGTGGTCTCAACTCCATATGTTCCCAATCTCCTTCACCCCCTGTTTGTAAGTCTGCTTGTTAAGTGCCTGTGAATCTGGGTATTTTGTGATTAATTGGGGTTTTTTGCTGAGTATGCTTTTCCTCAAAAAATGATTTCAAAACTTTTGCTCTTACTCATAGTATTCTTCTCAAAACTGGTCACTCCTAGCATCTTTAAAAACTGTTCTCCATTTCTGAATCTTTTCTCTACACTGTTTTACTAAATCTTTCAAACTATGTCAAGCACTCTCACTTTACTCTTAGACTATGAAGTTCTATCCCTCTGGTGTGTGTACTGCTTAGGGATCCTTGAGATCTCTCTGAACTTTGGCACACCAGGGTTGGCCCTTCCACACTGCACATAACCAGTACCTATTTGAGAAAGGTCTTGGTGTGAGCACTGCCCGGGATCCTTGAGGTCCTTAGGGAACTCTAACACACCAAGACATACATCATTGACTGTGAGACCTTTGGCTTCTGAGACTCTATTGAAGGTCTGGCATTCCCAGGTTTACTTTGGGCCTGATTTAGGCTCCCTATAGTATAGTTTCATTTACTTATGTAATTCATTTGATCCTGGTCTGTAATGATATTATTTGTAAATAGATATTGGGGTAATTAGTAAAAAAGGAGGGTTCCTATATGATTTTTGTGGGGAAACCGGGTAGAAATCCTGCTTTAGGTTTATATTATGACAGAAATCATGTTTTAGGACTATGATGTGCTTATCTGCAAATTGGAATAATGCCATAGGTTTTTGTTGTTGCATTACAAATCTTGCCTTAGGGCTCTCACGCTTATATTTTGTATAATAGAAAACATGTTATTAGTTCATCACTTCTTTCTCTATTTTGCATAAGTTGTTATCACCTGGAAATCATGTCATTAAACTACTGCTACAATCATGCTTAATAAAATGACCATTTCTCTCGGTGTATTATAAATCCTGATTTAGGACTCTGTTTGCATTGGCTCTAAATCATGTCTACGTCGCTTAAACGAATAACTATCTATAAAAAGGTTTAAAAATAGTCGAACACACAGATATCATGTTTATAAACATGCATGAAATCGCTTATATAACCACTAAGGGGAGGGTAATGGGTAGTAAAAGGATATGATAACCTGTGCGCTAATGCCACGTGTAAGCCCTCTATTTGAGAAAGGCTTACCAGGTATTGTACAGATGTGATCCTATAGGTTAACCAACTTAGGACTTTCCTTCTTAAATTTACATATGTGTGCTTAGACTGTCTAAATTTCCTTGATTATATATGTGTGCATAGATTGCTTACCTGTTCAATGACTAACTCACATAAGTAAGTACGGCCGGGACCCACCGTTGTGGACCGCGAGGGGTGCCTAACACCTTCCCCTCAAGGTTATTTCGAGCCCTTACCCTAATCTCTGGTAATGCAAACTGGTTACATGAGTTAATTGCTCTAGGTTCCCTAACGCACCTTAATCCGTTAGGTGGCGACTCTTCAAATACCCAATTCCCAAAAGGAAATGAGTTGTTCCCAATGAATGTTGAAACCCGGACTCCGCGAGGAAAAAGGGGGCTCGACAGACGGCGATCGCCCTGTGGTACAAAGGGCGAGATGGAGTATTGATGCTCCACAAGCCGTTGGGCGCAAGGTCGCCGAGTCAGGGATGGCCGATGTGGACCCAACCCTTGCTGAGGAGACCCTCGAAGAGGATTCGGGCGCTGTACCCGAGCTTCAGGTCGGACATGGTACAGTCCGCACCGATGAAACCTCGGCCGGCGACTCCGGAGGGTCTGAACCCGATATTTCTCTGGGTCGAGACGAAACCTTTACAGAAATTGATTGCCTGAGTGGCTTTAAATTGGGCCCTTCGTTTTCACCGGGGAAATTAGGGATGCCCAGGACCAGGGTACCGCCGATATGGGAGCCTCTCATGGAGAGGAAGATATTCTCAAGGACTACTTCATTAGAATCAACGTGGACACATACCTCGACGCCCCTATCGCTCTTGAGGAGGCCGAGAAGCTTCAACAGCAGGTAATATTCTCGACATACCATTTGCGCTTCAAGTTTTTCCCTTATCTTTCAAACTCTTCCGCTTTTGTTGTAGGTCAAGAAATTGTATGACCATGCCTTTTCTAAGCTTCAAGATGAGCTTTCATGTTGTGTGAGGAGCTCGTGAAGCTCACCTCAGAGCTAATGGAGTCGAAGGCCTCCTCTGCCCGAAAGGGAGAAGAGTTGAGTGGGCTTCGGGCGAACCTGGAGGGAGTGCGCCAGGAACGGGCTAGCCTTGCTGAGCAGGTAACACGGCGTCCATGAATTCATCTTTTTATTCTTATAACTTAATGCTTACTACGTTGATTCGCCTCTGCAGATTGGGCAAAGAGATGCCCTGGTGGGGCGGCTTCAGGAAGAGACAGCAGCCAAGGATGCGGAGATCCTCCAACTGAGGAGGCAGAATGAGGCCGTGACCTCGGAGAGAGACCTTTTTCGGGGAGAGTTGGCCTCGAACCAGGATCTTCTCCGAAGTGATCGAGAGGAGGCTGTTGCACTATTTGTGGCCAAGTCTGAGGTCGAGGAAAATGCGTCCTCATACAAGAAAGATGCCGCCACCACAAATGATCGAGCCAGAGAGATATCTGAGAAGGCCGAGAAGAAGCTGACTCGGGCCGTTTCTTATGCTCGTTTGTAAGCTAGGAGGCAGGTTCTCGAGGAAGCAAGCTCCAAAGGTGCCGATCTCTCTACTGAGATTGAGGAAGCCCGAACCTTGGAGGAAGAATCAGCATTTTCGGCCACTTTGGATGAGGGTTCCAGAGATGATCCAGATAGTAGTGAGGGTGAAGAATAGATTCACGTTGTCTTCCCCTTTTCTTTTTTGTATATGAATTTCTCGGGGGGAAGGGATTTGTAAGGACACCCCTTGTAAATATATTTTTGGGAATGTAAAAAGATTCTTCTGCTTCAAGTCTTCGAATTTTATATTTCAGTGTTTACGCAAAGTTAGCCTTTGAATCTTGATGTTGGCGCTTCGGAGCCCATACTTGGAGTAATCGGGACCCTCGAGATCGGGCACCATCTCGAGATTAGGTCGATAGCCTATTTAGAGCCGATGTTTGTGGTAACAGAGATCCTCGAGATCGGGCACTATCTCGAGGCTAGATTGATAGCTTTTTAGAACCCATACTTGTGGTAACAGAGATCCTCGTGATTAGGCACCATCTCGAGGCTAGAAAGATGTGGGGATCTCGATAGCCATCGGTCTCTGTATGACAGTGCCATTCATATTACATGATCGTGAAGCGACCGGGGTGGTCCCACCGGTTCGCTTCCCCAAAAGTTGTAATGGCGTGGTCTAAATTAATTGGCGTTCAGAATAGGCGAATAGTCGCTGCTTGCTCTATATATGTATTTTCTTTCTTCTTATTTGAAGATTCCGCCACTTTGAGCAGCTATCCTTCTTATAGAGCTCTCCTTCCCTGCGCCAGTTCTTTCACCATTTTAATTCAAGGACTTTGCCTAAGCTTTCACTTCCCTTCTCTCTTTTACCATAGTTATGGCTACTATGCCCAAATCCGTTCATCAAGAAGAGGAGGGTTCCGCCTCTGCTTCCCGCTTGGTCGGTGGTACACCGCCGGCGTCTGGTGAGCTAACCTCAAGATGTTTTGTCTCGAGGAAGGATTTTACGTTAGATAGGCCTCCTAATGTTCAGGGCCATTGGGAGCATGCATCGAGGTTCATCTAATCAATAGGAGAGGAACACCTCGAGGCAGTTAGGAGAGGCTGCGGATGGGAAGAAAAGGTGATACTGAAGGTACCTTCCCCGGATGAGAGCATCATGGCCTTGTCGAGGGTTTTTTGAACGTATACACGTACCACTTTACATTAGGCCCTCTCGATAGGGTCGTGCTCGAGTTTTGTAGAAGTATCAGGTTACCTTGTCACAGGTTCACCCGTAGTTTTGGAGGATAGTGTTGATGATGAGGTACGTTGCAGATAAAGCTGGGCTCGAGTTCACCCTCAACCATCTTATTAGATTGTACCGGCCCTTGTATTACCGAGGCCTGATTACTCTGCGACGTCGATCCACCCGGCCCTTTATTGCCGGTAATGAAGAAGATAGGCACCGAGGGTGGATGAGTCAATTCATCCGAGTGCGGACTGTCAATATTATCCCTGCAGAGTTCCTGCCATTTCTCGAGAAATGGAATTTTACACGTAAGTGGTACACTTGTGTTCTTATTATTTTTGTTCATGGTGGAGACAGGCTCCGTAAAGACGTTTTCCTTCTCTTTTCTTCAGCTATCACGAGGCTGCCATACGAGGTTCCTGACCTGGCGGATTGGTCTCGGAAACTGGCAGCTTGCTCGACCTACGATGAGCGTAAGTGGCGAGATCTTTCTAAGGGTAGATGGGAGGCAAGACACCACGGTACGTGCTGAGTTTTATTTAAAAGATACTTTCTTTTATGTGTATTAACTCCGTCACTGCAGGTATTGGATAATTTTCTAAGATGAGACTATGCCCCCTCGGGGAGGAGGAAGGATCGTTGGCTTCGGGGCCAAGGAATGATAACAAACGGAAGGAGTCCTCGAAGGACGAAGGTGCTCATAGTGAGACAAGCCCTGCTCGGAGGCTCAAAGAAGATGTATCAGCTGAGTCTCCTGCATCCGAGGCTTCTAGCCTCGGAAAAGTGGTTCCTCCTTTGTCGTCGTCTTCTTTTCCCGTCGAAGGTACTTCGAGGGATAAAGATTTTCTACCGCCTTCTTCTTCTCCCATCGAAGGTACTTCGAGGGATAAAGATTTTCTGTCGCCTTCTTCTTTTCCCGCTGAAGGTACTTCGAGGGATAAAGATTTTCTGCCGCCTTTTTCTTTTCCCGCCAAAGGTACTTCGAGGGAAATTTGAGGCCAGGGGCCGCCTAAATTAAGCGGGGTGTCGAGCGACTGTATTCACATTGGGAGTGGTTCTACCAAGGCCGATGAGACCAAGCCAGTAGATGTGCGCTCAACTTTTGAGGAGACTCAGCGGCTCCGTTCTGTTTGGCCGACTTTATTGGCTTTTCAGTTTTGCACTTTCATTATCTAATTGAGCTTCTTTTTCATAGGCCTTTGGCAAGCTCATGTCCGAGCTGCTCCGCTGCGAATCCAGGTTGCGAAAAGCCTTGGAAGGGGAGAAATCCCTCAAGTTTCTCTGTGACAAAAGGGCAAAGGAGTTGGTATACATTCAATACGAGGCGAGTCGAAGTCTGGACTATGAAGGCTACCTTGAGAGACAGGTAACCTTTGTTTGAGGGGATGCATGTTTCTTCTTCTATCCTCGGAGACTAATATTTCGATGCTTCAGTTGTAGAGAAAAATGGAGGACCTGGAACGCCTTTGGGGTGAAGTTGGTCAGGCTAAGTATGAGCGTAATGAGCTAAGGGCCCAGAAAGATGCCCAAGTTGCGGCCAAGAAGAATTCTTTGGCCAAGGCTTCTGCCCTCGAGGTGCAAATCCGGAATGCTCGTGAAAACAGCTCAGTCCAGATGAGCATGATTGCAAGGCTCGGATCTGACCTTTTGAAGATGAAGGCCAAGGTTGTGGACGCCCGGGCTGAAGCTGAAGAGATTCGATCTAAGGCTGACAAGAAAGTGGTCGTCTATTTAAAAGATGCTGTCGATGCTCGGCCTGAGTTGAGAGGGGCTTCAGATCGGGAGAGAAAAGTAATGAATATGCCCGATGTAGATGCCAGAGGAAAACCCTCGAGGAGATCCATTCTAGGGGCTTCGATCTCTCGGAAGAGATAGTGCAGGCCAAGGCGAATGAATAGAATGCCAAGTTCCTCGTATCCGATACCGAGGAAAATGGGGAAGAGGCTAATGGACCCGCAGTCCCCGAGGGGAATTAGACTAGGCCTTTCCTTGCATTTAATGCTCTTAGAGAACATTGTAAATGAAGCTTTGTATTTTTTCATATATACATAAAAGGAAACCTTTCGGTTTTCTCTTTTCATGAATTTCTCTTTTCTTGAGTATGTCTTTCCTTGTCTTGAATTTTGGAGTTTGCCGATGATTAGCCAGATGAATTGTACTTCGAGGTAAAACCCTTAGGTTTACAAATCGGCCCTGAGGCTTGTTGGGCTGGCTTGTAGGCTCTTACGCACTTGCCCTTAGGTGCTTTTTAGTTAATCGTTTCGGGCTCAGTCTTCGAGTCGGATTTCGACTCGAGCTCATCGACCCTTAGGTTTTGAATTTTAGGTTGGCCCTTAGGCTCTTACACGTTAGGTCGGCACGACCTCTAATATGGGCTGGTGCTCGGGCTCTTACGCCTTGGATCGGTACGACCTCTAATATGGGCCGGCGCTTGGGCTCTTACGCTTTGGGACGGTACGACCTCTAATATTGGCTGGCGCCTGGGCTCTTATGCCTTGGGTCGGCACGACCTCTAATATTGGCTGGCGCCTAGGCTCTTATGCCTTGGGTCAGTACGACCTCTAATATTGGTTTTATTTTTCCCTCGTTAAAGACTTTTTGAAGTTTTTGTGTTCGCCCGACCCTTTGACGGTTTGATAAGAACCTCGATTGTGAATCGTTATGTAGCGATAAATGAGCACCTCGGGAGGTTTTGCTCGATGTCTGAATTGTTTTGAAGCCTGTGCTTGGAGCTGACATGATCGAAGCTCTTTTGCTTATACCGAGGGTAGCCTGATTAACCCGTTCTTTTCGAAGTAATTTAAAGGCCTGTGAATTTTATGGCGAGGTCAGGCGTCCCTGAGTTGCGTTAGTTTGGCCGGTACAGCCTTGTGACCGTAGTCGTTGTATTTGGCCGTAGCCTTTTAATCCCCGAGTGAAGTAGCTTCGGCGTCTATATTGAGGGTATGCCTTTTTAGGGGTCTTACAAATTCGAATATATAGCCTTAACTTTAAGATCAAGATTATGCCTTTTGTAAGGTCTTAAATTTGAACATGCCTTACTCGAGGTCTTACAGATAGGTTACTTGGCACAAGTATGATTCATCCCTGGCTCGAGGTCTTACAGATAGGTTACTTGGTACAAGTATAATTCATGCCTGGCTTGAGGTCTTACAGATTTTGTATTGCCTTATGGAGGTCTTACACTGTTGATAACGCCTCGTGGAGGTCTTACTTTTTCTTTTATTGCCATGTGGAGGGCTTTCGGGCTTGAGGTTGCCCTCTTAGGGTCTTCTGGCTTCGGGTTCTTGGTACCTTGATGGGGTGACCGTCGGCGACAGTCCCCGAGACGCCGAGAGTTTTTGGCTCTGGAGTGTTCTTTGTATATTTTGATGTTGCCTCATTGAGGGCTTACGAGCTCGAAGTTTCTATCCCGAAGGTCTTACGGCTTCGAGTTTTTGATGTCAGTCCCCAAGTGTTCGAGAAATTTCTGGCTCTGGAGCCGTTTCTTTAAAAAATAGCGTATTTCTTTGAAACGCAGAGTGTTTTGATGGAAAAATATTCCTTGATTACTTGGCACAAGTATACATGTTTTTGTCGTCATGGGTTCACTTATTCTATGCGGACACGGTTCATTCGATCGTTTGGCCCAATACATCATTTTCCTATCGAGGCCTTTTTTGGCTCATCTTGACTTCTTCGAGGGTGTGATCTCCCGTAGGGATGCCCCCCAATATTCGAGGTTGATTGAAGAGAAGCCTTGAATACTCGTTAAGTTCTTCTTAGGTAGCATATAGATGTTGCCTCGTTAAAACCTTGCCGGTAAAACCCTTCTTGGGATAAAATCCGATTGAAGAAAAAGAGTGCAACGCATGCTCTAAAACCTAAGGTTTCAAGCTGGAAAGTGCTTCGATTGTTCTAGCCGGACTCCTGCACATAGGTTAGTGTAAGATACAAATAAAAAGGGAGACGGTTATACCTTAGTGGAGGTGGCGCTTCAAGCCTCGATATGCTCTAACCGCTTGTTCCAGGGATGCGGTATGGTCCTTTTCTCGTTTATTCGGATGCAGCCGAGAATGTAGCTTCTGATTGCTACTTCACTGTTTGCTCATCCTTTGGTTCCTTCAATGTTGAAGGCGTCGATGCCGGTGCACAACGAACATCTCTCTTGCTGCGTGCTATTCTCCGTATACAGTTTTTATTCCGTCCTTCGTCGGAAACTTCATCATTAGATGAAGGGTTGATGGTACTGCTCTCATGCAGTGTATCCATGGTCTCCAAGTAAGTCATTGTACCTCATGTCTCCTTCGATAACATGAAATTTGACGTTTTAAATTATGCTGGCCACGTTGACCGGGAGGATGATTTCCTCTTTCGTTGTCTCGCTCGCCATGTTGAATCTGTTGAGGACTCGAGAAGCGGGCACGATTTAGTCGAGCAGTCCGAGCCGCTCCACCACCCTCGACCATATAATGTTGGCCAAGCTACCTGGATCCACAAGTATACATTTAATTTGAAATGTATTCACAAGAAAAGAAATTACCAGTGCATCGTTATGAGGCTGAGACAGGGTCTCGATGTCCTCGTCGCTGAATGTGAGAGCGTCTTCGGGTATGTAACCTCGAGTTCGCTTTTCCTTGGTGATGGATATTTTTGTTCGTTTGACAATGGGTTCCTCTGGGATGTCGACTCCCCCAACAATCATGTGGATGACATGTTGTGGTTCTTCTGTTTCATTTTTCTTGTTCGCCTCTCTTTCCCAAAATTTATTTTTGGCTTGGTCGCTGAGGAACTCTCGGAGGTGTCCTTTGCTCAGTAGTCGGGCTACTTCTTCTCGGAGCTGTCTGCAATCTTTGGTCCTATGACCGTGTGTGCCGTGGAATTCGCACGTCAGGTTGGAGTTCCTTTACGACGGATCTGATAGTACGGGTTTTGGCCACCTAGCGTCTCTAATTATACCTATGGTTGATACAATGTCCAAAACATCGACGTTGAAGTTGTACTCATATAACTGGGGTGCCTCCGTCGACCCTGTGTATCTGTCGAATCTGGCTCTGCTCACGAGTCCCCGAGTATTCTGACCTCGGTCTGTCTTTCG
Organism: Nicotiana attenuata; assembly: GCF_001879085.1. NCBI lineage: Eukaryota > Viridiplantae > Streptophyta > Magnoliopsida > Solanales > Solanaceae > Nicotiana > Nicotiana attenuata. Next base: position 214,784 of record NW_017670895.1, on the reverse strand, counting down.
GTCATTTCGGGGTATGTTACGCCTTGGGGTGTTTCTTCGATCTTCGGTTTATGGTTGATACCTTTCCTTGTTTGGCCTTGGTTCCTTTGCCAAGAGCCTGCTAGGATATACTGAGCCCGAGGGGCTCTTTGTTGGTCGTCCTCGACTCTAATATTTGATTGATATCGGTTGTGGACATCCTATCAAGTCACGGCAGGATATTCAACCAAGTTCTTCTTTAGCTGCTTTGAAGCTACCGAGCTACGTTCGTTCAAACCTTGGGTGAAGGCCTGTACTGCCCATCATCGGAGACTGGAGGTAACTCCATTCGCACCATTTGAAAGCGAGATACAAACTCCCGTAGCATCTCGTTTTCCCTCTGTTTGATTTTAAAGACGACGGATTTCCTTGTAGCAACCTTGGCACCGACGTGTGCCCAGCATGGCAAATGAGTCTATCGAATTCGGGGCTAGGTTGTGATACCACATCATGGCCCCTTGCAAAAGTATTTCTCCGAACTTTTTTAGCAGGACAGATTCAATCTCGTCATCCTTCAGGTCGTTGCCCTTCATCGCGCAAGTGTAAGCAGTGATGTGCTCGTTTGAGTCCGAGGTTCCGTTATACTTCGGAAGGTCGGGCATTCTGAATTTCTTCGGGATGGGCTTTGGAGCAGCATTTGATGAGAATGGCTTTTGTACAAATTTCTTTGAATCTACACCCTTCAGAATCGGGGGTGCGCCTGGGATCTGATCGACCCTTGAAGTGTAGGTATCCACCTTTTTGTCGTTGACTTCTATCTTCTTTTCGCCCGATTCAATCCTCTTTGTGAGGTCCTCGAGCATCTTTATGATGGCAGGGTCGGCTGCTGACCCGTTGTTGCTTGATCTTTCTAGTACTTATTCAGCTTGAGGAGCCGTTTTTCGGTGCTGCTGTGCTCGGAGTTTTTTGGTGGCTTTGCAGTTGAGTAATCGCCAGCTGTTGTGCCTACAACATCTCAAAAATGACTTGAAGGCTAACCTCTCGTTCCTCCCGAGCTGGGGTTTTTGTACTTCTTGATGGTTTTCTTGGCGTATACTCCTGTTAGTATGGGAGCTTATATCGATGTGTTGGGCATTGCACGAGACCACATCCACGGGAATTGGTTCTGGTGCATCCTCAGGGTTTTGCGGTGGTACTCCGATGCCTGGAACAGCTACACCATTCTCTCCATGGTCCTCAGGACCGTTGTTCTCATGTGCATTCACTGAGTTAGACATTTTGACCTGAAATAAAAGATTCTTGGACAAGAAAAAGTGTGAAAGATAACTTGCGTTGTTCAGTAAACTAGCACGAAAATAATCACTATTATTTTTATCCCCACGGTGGGCGCCAAACTGTTTACCTTGAAAATGAAAATAACAATTAGATTTAATTTTGTGGTTCTAAAAATACGTGATTTATTTTTGTACTAGTTGTTAGGCCATATATGCTAAGTGTGAGGCTAGAAAATAAGGTAAGATCTTGAAGATAGAACGTTGTGCAAACCGAGTAGCCGAGAATTGGAGTCTCGAGCTAGCCTATACTAGGCCTCGAGGTCGCGCTAAAGCGTTAGGCTATGGATAGCCGATGAAGGACTAAGAATTCTAAGCGCTTTGATGGGGCTCTTTATGATCATTGAAGAATAATAAATGAAGAACAATCAACGAAACATAATAAAGGTAATAAATGTAAGCAACAAAATCAAGAGAGAATGTGTTTAAGTTAAGGAGCAAAGAATGTTCTTGTTCTTGTATTAAATATCATGTGTGCAAAAAATGACAAGGATCCCCTTTATATAGGAGGGGGAATCCCAACACAATACAGGTGCATTTATTACAAAGATATGAGACTGGTACAACCATTTATTACAAAGATATGAGACTGGTACAACCATTTATTACAAAGATCAACGGCTGGTACAACCATTTAATGCCACGGTACAGACTTGTACTATTCTTGTAGACCCGGTTAGCTTTAACCATATGCCTATTGGGAATTTCCCGCTCGTCCAAGATAGCCGCCGATTTGCACTGCCCCGAGCCCCGGGGTCAAACTTCGAGCTATGCTTGGAGGTTTCCGAAAATGGGCTGTGAAATGCCATAATGATTATAAAATTGGACTCTCCGATTTTAGCCGTATACAAATGTAATGCCAATGTCAAGCACAAAGCGATATTTCACGTCTGATTTCACAAGACGCTTTAAAGCTGTATTCACATAGTCCATTGGCACTTCAGAATTATTTTTTTAGAAAGAAAGCTGTTGGCCCAAGTAAAATTTGTTTTGATGATTGACAAAGAAACTCAAGCATGAGGCCTATACACAGTGTATACAGACATGGGCAGAGTTACGGATTTGAAGTTTATGGGTTCCTACAACGATTTCGAGTTATATATATATAATACTAACTGGGTTTTCAGTCAAATATGTATAGATATTTAGTGAACTTCTTAATACAAATACAGAATTTGAGCAAAAATGATTGTGTTCACGGAACTCATATCTTAAAGTTGGATACGCCTCTGGTCTTGAGTTCACACTCCGCCACGCACAAAAGCTTGGTATTGAGTGAGGAATAGTATAGAGCGGCAGACCCGTTATATATTGAGTTTCAAATCGTGTTTCAACTTACCCTTGGGAATTTTTCTGTAATCAGAGAAGAAAAATCGTCGTTATATAAATTTCGTTAATGAAAAAGTGGTTAAAAAGGTTATAGAGATAGATATTTCTTCTATCATTCATTCTTTCTCTTATTTTGATTTGTCTAAATTTTTTTATAAACCAAGAAATCTCTACACTAGATTAACCACTAAATAAAGTAATTTAAATTAAGGCAAGCCGTGTTTAACATGTTTACTATACAAAATTTGTGATGTCAACATTTTTAAACTACTTTCACTTTGTGATTTTCCCTTGTTATTGTTGGCATACACAACTCTACGCAACCCAACAGATCTCCATAGCCCAAGCTATATTTGCATCAGCAGGCCCAACCCAATAGCTAATACGTTTAGCACATTCAGTTTTGTAACACATTGTAATACTAGACCACTTAGTAACATAGCCTCTTTTACATTTGATTGTATAGCCATTTCATGTAAGTATATAAATGCTTAGGACTATTTTAGAAACAACAGATTATTCATTTATAAAAAGATTAGATATTTTTCTCTCAATTTCTCTCTCTCTTTCTCCGAAGATTAGGGCATTTCCACCATGGAAATTCCCTCTTAGCTTCCGCAAATTTCACCGTTAACATGGTATCAGAGCCAGGCCCATCCCAATTATTGTTACTAATGTCGGGCCCCAATTTATGTTGTCCACGCTCCAGTTTGCAGGCGTGGGCGTGAAGGGGGGTGTTGAGTTATCTCACATCGGTGGGATTTGAGGTCCTTGGTCTCCTTATATGGTCTTGGGCAATCCTCACCTCATAAGCTAGCTTTTGGGATTAAGTTAGGCCCAAGGTCCATTTATCATCCTGCGGAGTTTAGTCTTGCGAATCTATTTTCCCTCCGTTGGGTATCGTGATGACACCTAGTCTTAGGAACTAGGTAAGCCTAACATTTACTGAATAACAATAACAATAACAATAAATAAATCTAACAGTCTCGAAATAGAAATCTCTACAAAATTTACAATTCCCAAAACCGATAGTACAAGTCATAAGCTCTACAGAGTTCGCTACAACTTCTAAATACAACTGTCTGGAAATAAGTAAAATAGTGTGAATACAAAATAGGAAGGTGACTCCGAAGCCTGCGAACGCAGCAGCAGGTTTACCTTGAGTCTTCACAGCAATGATCCACACACCGACTACCGATCAAATACCTGGATCTGCACAAAAATGTGAAGAAGCGTAGTATGAGCACACCACAGCGGTGACCAGTATGTATCAAGACTAACATCAGTGGAGTAGTGACGAGGAACAGTCAAGACACCTACTGGTCTAATAACCTGAACAAATATAAGAATAGGAACAACATGGTATGATATCTACATAAAGACTATGCAATATGCCTAACAATACAGTAATTGCAATAAGAAAGGAAGACAACAAGTATCAGCGGAATACCATAATAATGACACAGAAAAGTGAACGGAAACACAACCTAAATCCGACATCACAGTTACAGCAAAGACAAGAAATAACTCAGCAACTATGACTGCTCTCACATCGGGTTTTAGTCGACAAATTCCACGAGGTGCTGTGCCTCGGAAAAATCACAACTCACGGGTCTCAATACTTGAACCCTAACACTTGGCATCATGTGCCCTCGTAACACCTCATAACTGCACTAAAGACTCACATGCCCAATAGAGCCATTCTCACATAGAAGGCAAGTAAACAAGGGTGTGCATCAATACTCAACAATATCAAGAAAACCCTTTATCCGAAAAGAGTGCTTAACTACGTGTATGCTTGAGCAAGTGTCCCAACATAGTTCATACCGGCTAGTGAGCATAAGGAAAAGAACGGAGATCACGTAGAATGTTTTCTCACAGCTTTCACAATATAAAGCTCACACAGGTAAACGTACCGCCACACATATATCAACAACAAGAATTCCCTTAGGCCATCACAAATCATCACAATCAATCCCTGACATAGCCCACCTTGTCTCGCCACGTGTGCACTAATAAAGTAAGTGCCCGCCTTGTCTCGCCACACGTGCAATATAATGTTCCCACCTCGTCTCGCCATATGCGCAACCCATATATATATATATATATATATATATATATACACACACACACACGCCGCATGTGCAAATATCAAGAGTAACAATAGCATGGCAGAAACCTTGTGCAATCCAATAACACTCACACGGCAGAAAGCTCGTGCATCAAAATAACAACCAACACATGGCAAAAACCTCGTGCATCACAATAACAACCGCATGGCAGAAACCTCGTGCATCACAAAAACAACCGCATGGTAGAAACCTCGTGCATCACAATAACAAGTACAACAGTAACAATGACAATAAATACAAGAGTACGACAAGTAAATCAATTCAAAAACTTTCGATCATAAAGAAACGGTAGAAGTAGTTCATAAGGAATAACTGCAATGGAGAATACTAGGCGTAATAAGAACAGCTCAATGAGGGAGGAAACAATATGTAACAACGATTCCACAATATACAGTTCAACAACAATGGAGCTAACACGAGTCGAATAATTCCAAGTAAGGACCTGTCAACTAAAATATAGGATATCTAAACGTCATTTAAGGTTGGGCAATTACGAAGAATATACAACAAATTCAATTAAGGATAAGCGGTGGTAAGATAATCATAATCTCAATTAAGACTAAACAATTACAGGATGAGATAATAATAATTCCAAATAAAGATAAGCAGTGTTATGAAAAGATAGCACGACAATAGAAAAGGTTAAAATCTTCAGTTAAGTCAAATAAGAGTCAAATAGGCAATAAGAGTAAATCATAAAGCAATTAATTCCAATTAAATCATGTAAAGGTGAAACTAGTAAATAGGAAACTCAATCATATCAAGAACAATTTCATACTCAGTGAATATGAGGACCTAGAACCCTAAAAGGCCAACTTCCATAAATAAGTCCGAGCACGCACTCATCACCTCGCGTACACGGACTACAATTTTCATAGGAGACTCAAATCCTAAGGGAAGGTTTCCCCACACAAGGTTATGCAAGATACTAACCTCAAAGAAGACAAACCGATACTCAAAAATGAACTTCTCGGGTGAGATGACCTCCGGACGGCTCCAAAATAACTTCCAAGCATAAATAAGACTCATAAGAAACTATTCTGGATCATAAAGTCTCAATCTTTATCAAAATCTAAAAATTGACCCAAAAGTTGACCCCCGAGCCCGCACCTCGGAACCCAACAAATTTCACAAAATCCGAACACCCATTCCGATATGAGTTCCACCATACAATCATTATCAAATTCCGATACCATTTCGTCCTTCAAATCATGATTTTTCATTTTAAAAATTTTCTTCAAAAATCTCCATTTTCCTAAACTCAAAACACAAATTAAATGATTAAAACAAAGATAAAATCATGGAATATAATAAATTCTAGGTGTAGAACACTTACCCAATCGATTTGCTTCAAAATCCACAAAGAATCGCTCAAAACCGAGCTCTACAAGTCAAAATATGATAAAAATGGTCTAACCCTCGATTTAAAGATCTTATATTCTACCCAGATGACTATGCATCGCGATCGCGAGGGTTCTTCCGCTATCGCGAAGAAGGAAAAGAAGGCTGCCCAGAATGACCCTATGCAAATGCGAAAGAAGAGATGCGAACGCGGATAACATTAAGCTAGACTTACGCGATCACGTGCCCAAAGACTCGAACGCGAAGAACAGAGTGAGGAAGCAAGACTACCAATACGCGAACGCGGAAGATCAAACGCGAACGCGGTGAAAAAGATTTCAAAAGTCCGCGATCGCGAACCGTACTATGCAAACGCGATGAAGAAAAATAGGGCAGATAAACAAAACACTACGCGATCGTGACTGGAACTACACGATCGCGAAAGAGAACATCAGACACCAGAAACCAGCAATCCAAAAATAGAAGAAATTGGCCCGTAGCTCATCCGAAACACACACGAGGCCCTCGGGACCCGTCTAAACACACAAACAAGTTCTATAACGTAACATGGACTCGCTCGGGGCCTCAAATCACATCAAACAACACCGAAAATGCAAATCGCGCCATGAATCAAACTTATGAACTTTCAAATCTTCCAACTTTTAGAACTCATGCCGAAACCTATCAAATAAACCTGGAACAACACCAAATTTTGCAAACAAGTCCCAAATGACATAACAAGCTGTTCCAACTATCGAAATCACATTCTGGCCTCGATATCACAAAAGTAAACTCTTGGTCAAACTTCTCCATCTTCCGAACTTCAACTTTTCCAATTTTCGCCGAAATGCTCAAATTACCCTACGAACCTCCAATTCCAAGTCCGGACGCGCGCCTAAGTCCAAATCACCAAACGAAGCTGTTGACATCATCCAAAACTCATTGCGGAGCCATTTACTCAAAAGTCAAATTTTGGTCAAATTCTCACTATTTAAGCTTCCAAAACTAGAATCCTTCTTTCAATTCGACGAATCATCCGGTAACCCAATTTGACCACGCACGTAAGATAATGCACATAATACGAAGCTGCTCAAGATCTTAAGCCGCTCCCTTAAGCTAGAACATAGTAAAAGCAATCCCACTCGTCTCAATAATACCCATGGTGCGGAGAAGGCGATGGCACTCCTCCTGAAAATTAGTGCACTCTCTGAAGCCAAACCACTGAATGTAGGAGGGCCATATTTCTTGAACCTTTCAAGTCTAAAATGCTCTTCCTCAGATGCTTCTGCCCTAACCATGGGCTGAACTTGAACTACAGACTGTATCGCCATGACACCTGGAACCTGATCAACGTGAACTTGCTGCTCTAGAGTGTGGGCGGTGGAAGTCTGAGTCCCTCCCCCAATCTATGAAGTAGCTGGCACAACCGGAATCAACCCCTCCTGAGCCAATGTGCCAAACATGCTCAGGAACTATGCTAAGGTCTCCTGAAGTCCGGGGGTAACAACAGGCGCCTCCTGTACTTGTCCCCCAACTGGAGCTACTGGCGGCTCCTCAACTACTGCTCTGTTAGGTGCTCTAGCTGCGGCACGTGCTTCTCGTCGGCCTCTACCTCTGTCTCTAGTGACACCTGCTCCGAGAGCAGCGTCATCGATGACTGCAGCACATGTCCTCACCATATATGAGAGAATAGAATGATAAAAGTTCAAACTCCACAATCAATAAGCTTGCACGATAGGAATGAAAGAAGTGAGATTGTCCTAAAAGTTCCGTAGCCTCTCGAAGATAGGTACAGACGTCTCCGTACCGATCCGCAAGATTCTACTAAACTCGCTTATGACTCGTAGCAACGATGAACCTAGAGCTCTGATACTTAGAACTTGATGTTAATAATGCCTTCCTCCATGGTGATCTCCATGAGGAAGTCTACATGAAGGTTCCCCTTGTGCTTCAGGTTTCCCCTACTGATTCTTCTTCATTACCTTTGGTTTGTAAGCTCAAAAAGTCTCTATATGGACTCAAGCAAGCCTCCAAACAATGATTTTCTAAGTTGTCTAAGGCTTTGTCTATAAGAGACTACATTTCTAGTATGAATGACTATTCACTATTCACCAAATCTACCTCTACTTCTCTGACAGTCCTAGCAGTGTATGTTGATGATATTTTACTAGATGGGGATGATGTTGTTGAATTAGACAGTGTGATGCTATTCTTTGATCAACAATTCAAGATTAAGGATTTGGGGACAATCCATTATTTTCTTGGTTTGGAGGTCACCAAATGTCCTCATGGCTACATCATCAGTCAACAAAAATTCACAAATGACTTGCTGGCAGAGTTCCATTGCAAAAATATTTCCCCTATTGTGACTCCTCTTGATGCTTCTGTCAAGTTGTATGTTGACATGGGTGCCCCTTTGACTGATCCCAGCATATATAGGAGAATTATTGGCAAACTCAACTTTCTCAAACATACAAGGCCTGATTTATCTTTTTGTGTTCAACATCTAAGTCAATTTCTTCAGGCTCCTCAAGTTCCCCATATGTTTGCTGCCCTTCATGTGTTAAGGTATCTATCCAATGCCCCTGATTTAGGGATCCTTCTATCTTCCTCTTTTGATGTTTCTATCAAGGCCTACTCTGATTCTGATTAGGCTGCCTGTGCTGAGTCAAGAAGGTCTGTTTCTGGTTTTTATATTACACTTGGTGATTCCCAATCTCCTGGAAAAGCAAGAAGCACCCCACAGTTTCATTGTCTTCTACTAAAGTTGAATCCAGGGCTCTTAGAAAGGTGGTTGCAGATGTCTCATGGTTGGTCCGGGTACTGGGTGATCTTGGTTTACATGTTTCTGCCCCTGTTCCCATCTACTGTGACAGTCTTGCTGCTTTACACATTTTCAAGAATCCAGTCTTCCATGAACGGACAAAGCATATCGAAATTGATTGTCACTATGTGCGTGAAAGTCTCCATTTTGGGCTGATATCTCTGCATTTTGCGCCCAGTTCTACCCAGCTTGCTAATATTATGGCAATGCCTCTTCCTAGGCCCTTCATCATTCTTTACTTGGCAAGCTTGGTGTGTTATCACCCCCAAGCTTGAGGGGGGGGGGGGGGTATTGACATACACAGCTCTACACAATCCGACAGATCTCCACAGCCCAAGCTATATCTACAGCAACAGGCTCAGCCCAATAGCTAATACGTTTAGCACATTCAGTTGTAACACATTGTAAAACTAGACCACTTAGTAAGATAGCCTTTTTTACATTTGATTGTATAGCCATGTCATGCAAGTATATAAATGCTTAGGACTATTCTAGAAACAACAAATTATTCATTTTAATAAAAAGATCAGATATTTTTCTCTCAATTTCTCTCTCTCTCTCTCTCTTTCTCTGAAGATTAGGGCATTTTCACTATGAAAATTCCCTCTTAGCTTCCGTAAATTCCACCATTAACAGTTATATCATTAGGCGCCAACAAATTTTATTTTATATCTCACGAGGAAATGGGCCTTAATGGCTTTTACTCAAGAGATAAAACTTAAAAAAGGTTACTTAAAAGTCCATACTTTCCTATTTAAGATGTTTAGACCAAGGACCATAATAACTTATTAAGTAATGAAATAACAGTAAAGTAAAGAAGAATTAACCCAAATAACCGTTTATATATGTGTAATTATATATAATCAATGTATAATTTATGTATATGGTTAGAAAAAATAAACAATAAATATAACCGGCTGAGTGATCAAGCTTGTCTGGCCAGGGGCGGATTTAGGGGGGCGGAAGAGGGTTCACCCGAACCCTCATCGCCGGAAAATTACACTGTATATATAAGGCAAAATTTATTTTTTACCTCTATATATTAAGTTTTGAATCCCCTTAAAATAGCCCAAAAGTGTAGCTTAGTGGCCAAGGGGGTTCAAAACCTTTGTAAGATAATAGGTTCAATTCCCAATAGCTACAAATTTTTTTGACATCTTTCTTTTTGAACCCCTCTCGTGAAGATCCTGCCTCCGCTACTGTGTCTGACTCCTTTCTTTGATACACAAAACATAAGAAATAAACACCATAGGAGCATGCTAAACAAATTCGTAAGCCTATATATGGCAAAATACATTATGCAATCCGGTTCTTAATAGACTAACAAACACACATGGTCGGCCAAATTCTAGTTTTCTTGCCCCAAAATACAGAGATATGAGACAACAAGAAGTCCAGTGTCTTAACTCTTGTTCAATGTATTCCCAATGTCAAGCACAAAACGGTACTTGACATCCGATTTCGCGAGACGCTCCATAGCTGTATTCACATAGTCCATTGGCACGACTTCAACATCTGGTGTAATGTTATGCTTTGCCGCGAAATCTACCATCTCTTGTGTCTCCTTTATCCCTCCTATGGCACTCCCTGCTACTAGCTTCCTTCCTGTTTATCATATTATATAACCTCTGTATAAATGCATGTATATATATATATATATAGAAACAGTCGATTCAAGAACGTACCTAAAGCAAAGGAATACAGGCAACTCTAGTGGTTATCTGGTGCGCAACTATTACAGCTTCCATGTAGTTTTAACAATTAATCAATGGAAGAGTGGTGAACTGCAGAGACAGTGTCAATGATGCCATCAAGCGAGCCCGCTGCAGCCTGTTTACATGTATAAATGAAAACTTACTATTCTTATATCTAAACTCCCGTTTAAGANCAATTGCTTCTTGTTTCTTACTAGCAGATGTACTAATAACAGTCACTCTAGTTCCAAATGCCTTGGCAAATTTCACAGCTATATGGCCAAGGCCACCAAGACCAACAACACCAATATGCATTCCAGGTTTGTCAAGTCCAAAATATTTCAAAGGACTATAAGTTGTGATTCCAGCATTTAGCAATGGAGCAGCTTCCATTGGCAAGTTCTCCGGCCAATGAACCACGTAGTGCTCGTCCGTTACCATGATATCAGAGTAACCTCCATACGTGGTGGTTCCATCGGTGTAAATACCATTGTATGTCATTATATGATCGGGACAGTAAATCTCGAGATTGTTGTCACAGTTTTCACATTTGCGACATGATCCTACCAAACATCCCACACCTACTTTGTCACCAACCTTAAATTTCTCCACCTTGCTACCAATCTCAGTTACCACACCAACAACTTCATATCTGGAACAATTGACAATTTCAAAATATCAGTCGTATTAGATATGAACATGTGATTAAATTGCACTTTCGAATTTGCAAGATGAATAGATAGTTTAGTAGTTCCCGTGTCATCCTTAATTGACATAAATCCGCTATTGATCTCTTGAAAAAGATAAATGCAAATTTAATTATGATTCAATCTTTCTCATTCCATTAAAGAACTCTTAAAATGGAATTAGCGTAACCATTTGCCAAGACAGAAACTTGAATTTTCTCCTATAAACCTTGATTTGGCTTAAGTAGAAACCTTCACGTCAATTAAAAGAAGATGCAACAAAAGGAAAAGTACATGTTTTGCAAGAGTTTAATTTACTGCATTGACGATGTCAAAAATATCTGCACGATAGATCAATTATAATGCAACTATACACTATAGGAAAAAAAGCTTTTTACTGACTAAAAGTCTATGTCGCCCGATATGACGACCTATCTTAAATGTGACGCACTTGTTTACCTTTTGTTGCGAGCTTAGTCGCCGCCAAAAGCTAATAACAAGAAAATTAGATTTTGTGGCGGCTTAGTTCGCCAAAAGGTAAATAATGTGCCACAGGACGCCGCTCCAACCGGCGATATAGACTTTTGGTGGCGACTACAGTAGTCGTCACAGAAGCTCGTCACTAAAAGCTATATGACCTATAGTGATAGATAAATCTATGACAAGAGTGGGTTCCACACCCTCCACTTCTAATCAAAAGGTTGTGAGTTCGAGTCACCCCAAGAGCAAGGTAGGGAGTTCTTGGAGGGAGGTATGCTGAGGGTCTATCGGAAACAGCCTCTCTACCCCAGGGTAGGGTTAAGGTCTGCTACACACTACCCTCCCCAGACCCCACTAGTGGGATTATACTGGGTCGTTGTTGTTGTTGTTCATAGATAAATCTATATGATAAATACTAATAATATTAAGAGCAAGGTGGGGAGTTCTTGGAGGGAGGGATGCTGAGGGTCTATCGGAAACAACCTCTCTACCCCAGGGTAAGGGTAAGGTCTGCGTACACACTACCCTCCCCAGACCCCTCTAGTGAGATTATACTGGATTGTTGCTGTTGATGATAGATAAATCTATATGATAAATATTAATAATCTGATAAAAACGTTAATTACCATGTTATCACAAGTTAGATTACACATCTTTTACACGTCAATGTATACAAGTTAAATTCAAATGCAAATAAATAATTAAAAAGTAAAAGAATGGAAACTAACCCAGGTACCATTGGATATATGCTATCGCTCCATTCATTCTTCAGCTGCTGAAGATCAGAATGACAAATTCCACAATACATAACTTTGAACTGCACATCCTTCTCACCCGTGGCTCTGCACCCATAATTAATCCAAACCAAATTACCCCCATTTTAGAGTTTTCTCTAGCCATAGCACCACTAATAAAACAGAGAAGCTGAATAAATTTAACTAAAAAAAAAAAAAAGCTAACTAAAATTTAGGATAAAATAATCAAATAATACCTTCTTGTAAAGTTGAAAGGAGAAAGAACACCAGAAGCATCTCTAGCTGCCCATCCAAATGCCTTTACTGGGTTTTCATTCTCATATAATTTTGCCATTTTCTTAACTTTTGTTTTTTTAGAGATATAACAACAAATTGAGTACTAATTAATTGCAGTAGGAAATATATAGATAGTAAAGTGGTTGGCTGTGGATATTATGTATATATTGGCCTTTGATATCACCTAAGGGACAATCTTCCTTCGATCTGTGTGGCATATACACGGGACAAATGTGTTACTGCATGGGGTCCGTGTATGATCGCGATTGACCAAACACAGAATAAGAGAAAAGTGAAGAGCCTTCTAAGATATATCATAAATTATCGTGATACACGTGCTTTTGGGCTTAAAGCTGGCGTAGTCGGAGAGACAAGTCTGTGAAATCTATTGGATCAAATCGAATATAACGTGACATGAGCTTGGATTGTGACACAAATAATCACATGACCTATTTTTTTTTAATAGGATTCTAATATATATCAAAAAGGGAAAAAATAAAGGTTATTATATTCCTCTATATAAGTTAATTAGGGCAGGGACGAATCTATATGGGAGGCAATGGGTTCACGTGAGCCTATGCTCCCCTCCCTAAATTATGTATAGCACTTAAATTTTTTTGATTTAGTTTTTGAATAAGCATGTGTGAAGTCATGTACAAGTGGGCACTTTAGCTTAGTGGTCAGCGCGTGCATCTTTAACCCAAAGGCCCGGTGTTCAATTCCTACTTGCTCCTTCAAAGTTTTTAGTTTTATTAAAAGCATGAAAGCTCTTAGTGAAATATCGTTCTTTTTTATACCCCTTTAAAATAGGATTCACACTGGACAAAGTAGTCACATAACTATTTCCTAATATTTAACACTTTGAAATTAACTAAAACATTATTCATTAGAATTTTCCTTATTTGATTGGTCACGTTAGAAATCCTAATAATTAGAACACAAGAATCAAATTATGATTTACTTTCTATAAATATTTACCTTTTAAATTAATGAGCTTTATTTTACCAAAGTTCTGAATTGAGAATATTGCTTCTATATAAGTATTTGTTCATTTTTTTATTTGATATTAAATATCTTTCCCAATAACAACAAAAAATATTTTCTTACCAATTTTGCCTCTTTGTTTCCCTTTCAAACGAAAGTAATTGATATTCTTAAAATTTTAATGGGTAAGTTTTCATTTAACAGCTAAATATATCTATTTTATTTGGTTTAAATGATAAAATTTCAGTCTAAACATTGACAAATTTATCTGAAATAGAAGAAATATACAGTTAAAATAAATAGTCTGTGCACCTAAAAGATATATAAAAAGAAACATTACTTAGTTTGTATTGCATTATTTTGCTTAAAACTTTTTCTTTGACAAAAATAATGGAGCTTTAAGCAAGTATATTTACATATTTTCTCTCCCCAAAAAAATACACAGTTAAAATAAATTGCATGTAAAGGAAAAATAAAAATAAAGTATACAATTGCAACTTCATTATTTTGGTTGTACATATTTTACTAGGCAAAAAAATTACGGAGCTCCAACCAACTTCTTTTACTAATTTGTCTCGAAAATAAGAATATACAATTAAAATAAATAGTCATTTGTCTAAGGAAAAATGACAAGAAATACATTGTTCGTACTCCATTATTTTGGATAAAACTTTTTTTAATTGGCTCAAATGATGGAGTTTTAGTTAAAATTTATTACAATTTTGACCCCAAAAAAGTAATACACAGTTGAATCATAGCCATTGTTTTCAAATAAAAAATTTTAAAAATGTAAAATTAAATGGGGATAAGATATGCATTGTATATTAAGAAGAAGCAAGAAGAAATACACAATTCATCCCAAAAAGTATTGTATATGACTATGTTATAATTTACTAAAAATACCCTATCTGAAAATTATTTTTTTTACTCTCACACGCCTAAATGAGAGTGTCAATGCTCTTTGTCATGTCAGCGACCATGGGATATCAACTATCAGATAGTAAAGTTCGGGTGAGTAAATAAGACTACGAACAAGTTAGGTGTGTAACTAATAATATGTGCCAAAATTAAATTTTCTTAACATAAACTCCATGTTTTGCTCATAATTAATATATTCTTTCAGAATCTATTAACATTAAGAAATTACATGACAATCTTAGGCTCGTAGGGGTTGTTTGGTACACTGGATAAGGTGGAATAAAGTGTGGTACTAAATTTATACTATATTTGGTTGGTGGTATAAATTTATTCCGGGATAAATTTATACCAACAACCAAACATAGTATAAGTTTGTCCCAAACTTAATCCTGGATATCCCATCTTATCTCACATTATCCCATCAAACCTGGTATTGTTTTATCCCACCTCACATCTGGGATAAATTAGTCTAGGGATTATAATCCCGTGACTATAATACCAGGATAATTTTGTCCGCGTACCAAACGACCCCTTTCTTCCATAGAAAGAAATTTTCAAATGTACAGTTATGTACTAGGACAGAGAAAGAAAGCCCAATTACAAAACGAAGGAAGAGCAGATTAATCAAAACATAAGAGTTGAATCCAAGCATTTGCAATAACATTTTTTAATCTGTTGAAAATAATTATTGTTGTATTTCTTATTGGTTAAGAAATAAAACAATTGCGTTTTGGTCGTGAGAAAAAAAGACCGTCTTTTATCAGTTTTATATGAATAAGATGATTAAGGACTAATAAGTGGAGTTTCTTACTTTATTGAGTTAGCTAAATAGGATCAACAATCATCATTTTAGAAACTTACAGTTTTGTTAACATTAATTTTAAACTCAAACAAAAGTTTTAATATAATATTTACTTATTTTTCAAACTTTTATATTTATTGAGGTAAAATACACGCGCAACGCGTGTACCCTAAGACTAGTAATGCAAATCACGTATCTACGGGAAAATAGAAGTACATAAAAAGATTTACGTAATAGGATGGATGGAGAATTTTTAATAGTTTTTAGCTTGCTACATATAACGTAAGATATTCAAAACGGTAAGTAATGATTTTATTAGGGATAGTTCTCAAAGTATGAAAACTAGCTAATAATATTAATGAGAGTTTGCTCGTTAACTTGGGTCACCGTAAAAAAAATTATATTATCAAATCATATATTGATAAAGATATTATTGTACCTATACTCTTAAAATCTTAGATACGCCTCTGAATTAGGCTTAGCCAACTTTGAATTCTACACAACTCTTGGAAGTCAAAATTGTGCGATATGCAATCAATTATTTGCACCTCCATCCACGACCGTTAGGTCCTGAGTTCGAGTCACGCCGGAGGGGAAGTGTGGAAACACTATAGATCCTCCTAAATTGGGACGGAATTTGAAAAAAAAAAAAATCATTTTCCAACTCTTCTTCACTTCTTGTTATATAATAGCTTCCTCTGTTGAAAAAATTATACATAATATACTTCCAAAACTAATCAGAAATAAAAAGTGACAAACAATAATTTGAGGACAAAAATTGTAGTTAAAGAAAAAGCTAATTATCTTGACATGATCAAAATCAAATCAAAGAAACTACTACTACAATGACTTAACTGTGTGTCAAATGTCAAATGAATAAATGCAGCGTCGACACTACCACTTGAGGACAATATCTCAATCCACTAAAATTCGGGGTAAAAACTGTCGGTGGGATATTTTTTCCCCCTAGGAAAAGATTTTCAGCATCTGAATTGATGATCCAAACCTTCAAATAACTTTAAATATACTTGTCATTTTAATGTTCATATACAAGTCCGCTTTTATAATTGTTAGAAAGATAGAATTGAAGAACGATCTTGATAGCGTGAAAAATCACTATCGTAAAGTGATATTGCACGTATACTGTTTAGGGAAATACATGCAAGATATTTCAGGATTCAACAAAGCTAATGAATACAACAAAATGACTTAGAGGCCTCATTTGTTTTTGAAGAAATAAGCAAACCAGGGATGTATATGGGTAAAATTGGGGCTAAGAAGCACTCCGATTTCCTAGTGGGGGATACGAAGCGAGGACATAACTATCAAGGAATCAAAATAAAGTTGGGAACCTCCCGTATCAAGGCCCGAACGAAGCATCTGCCCCCGGAGCCATCGAGACCATGTCCCGGGACCCCGATTTGAATAACGATACCTCGGAGAGCATTGCCAAACGTCCGCACACGATTAACAAAGGGCCATGATATCCGTGCCAGATCAAATATCACGGCATGAATCTCGACCCATATCAGCAGTTGATCAGTGATTAGAGAAAAGGAAGATCCTCACCTTTCTTAGAATTGTACTTAGGGTAAAACTCCCTTACTATATAAAGGAGAAAATTATTATTCAATATGCACGTTGAAACACGCATACCAGAGCAATACACATCTGTTTTCTCTGTTTCTAAAGTCATTCAAAGTTCTTACCTTTGTTCATAAGTTCTTCATAAGTGTTGGCTCCGAACCGGAGGCAGGCTACTTGTTAAGCGTTTAACCGAGCCTGGATTCAGTATCACCACTGGTTTGGCCGTTTATTCTAATTTTTATTTGCTTATCTAACGTCATTAATCACTTGTATTGAATTAGTCCACATATCCTTAAAACCGCGTATAAATTCATTTGTTATCCATTTTTTAAGGGTAAACAGTTTGGCGCCCACCGTGGGGCTAAGGATAATAGTGGTAATTTGATACATATTCCCATGAGATACTTTATTTTATGCTTGTTGTTTGAGATTTTAATTTCAGATCTATCTAAGAATGTCAAACTCTCAATCTGCTCACTTGAACGTTGATGTTGAATTTGGCCACCATGGCGAAAACAATAATGTAGTACCTAACAACAAGGTGCCCCCTGCTGACCCGACGAGGTTCTAGTTGCAGACCCAATCGATGCGAACTCACAAGTGGCCATCGATGCCAACCTGCCGACCAACCCCGAAAACAGCGTTTGTGGAGGAGCCCGATCAACAGCTCGAGGTATGCCCGACGGTAAAGGCGACGGAATCAATATGCGGGTGATCTTCGAATTGTTACAAGCCCAACAGGCGGCGATAGCGTAGCTGCAGAACCAAAGTCGCGCCGCCAGCAGAGTCGAGCCCGAGCCATCCCGGGAAAACACCCACAGAAATGAACCAGTCATGGAAAGTCCGGGTGAAGCTGAGCCCGGGACCAACCTCGAAATGATGAAGATGCTCGAGGAACTAACAAATCGGGTGGAATCGGTGGAAAAGAAAATTGAGGCGAACGAATAAAAAGTGGAGACCTATAATTCCAGAGTTGATCAAATCCCAGGAGCGCCCACGATATTGAAAGGCCTGGACTCCAAGAAATTTGTCCAAAAGCCTTTCCCTTCGAGCACGACACCGAAGCCAATCCCGAAGAAGTTCCATATGCCCGATATTCCTTAGTATATTAGATTCACGGATCCAAATGAGCACGTGACCTCCTACATGTGTTCCATCAAGGGAAATGACTTAGAAGATGACGAAATCGAGTCGGTTTTGCTGAAAAAGTTTGGATAAACCCTGTCAAAATGAGCAATGATATGGTACCACAACTTGTCCCCAAATTCTATTGATTCGTTTGCTATGCTTGCAGATGCCTTTGTAAAAGCACAAGCTTGGGCCATCAAGGTTGAGACCATAAAATCAGACTTTTTAAAAGTAAAACCAAGAGATAACGAAATGCTCAAGGAATTCGTATCGAGGTTTCAAATCGAACGGATGGACTTGCCTCCGGTTGCGGATGATTGGGCCGTTCAGGCGTTCACTCAAGGACTCAACCCTTGAAGCTCCTTGGCTCCACAGCAGTTGAAATATAATTTGATAGAATACCCAGCGGTACCTTGGGCCGACGTCCATAACAGGTACCAACATGAGAGAAGCACCCTCGACACTACACCAGGCACTAAAGCTCCCCACTCCGAGAGGAATCACGACGGTCTACGGAGAGCAGCCGGCCGCAAAAGAAATGTTCGGAGTCGATGAAGTGATCCCGAAATACGCCCTCTCGACATCAAAGAACACAAAGCCGGTCGGGAAGAAAGAAACCAAATAGCAATAACCGATACAGGTCCCCACTGAATCGGAGAAACAAGGAACAAGCGAGGATGACAATTACGGAGTCCCTAGGTCGTTCATCGCCCCTGATGATTCCGATGCCACCAAGTCAACGATCGAGGAGCTGGAGCAAGTCCCGAGCTTGGGAGTGTAAGGTGAGTTTGTATCCGAGGTTCCACCCGGTTAAACAGAAGAGGAGACCTTAGTCCGAAGTCAAGCATACATTCATCAAAGAAAAGGTATCTAAACTCCTTAAAATAGGTTCCATTAGGGAAGTTAAGTACTCGGATTGGTTAGCTAACGTAGTGGTGGTACCTAAAAAGGGAAATCAATTAAGAATGTGCGTAGATTACAAAGAATTGAACAAGGCATGTCCTAACTCTTTTCCTTTGCCTAACATCAATCGCATGATCGATGCGATGGTCGGGCACGAGATACTCAGCTTTCTCGACGCCTATTTCGGGTACAACCAAATCCGGATAGACCCAAGCGATCAAGAAAAACTTCCTTTATCACCATGTTCGGCACCTACTATTATAATGTAATGACATTCGGACTAAAGAACGCCGGTGCCACTTATCAATACCTAGTAAACCGGATGTTCGGAGAATAAATAGGAAAATCAATGGAGGTTTATATTGACGACATGCTAGTTAAGTCCATACGAGCAGAGGACCATTTGAAACATTTGCAGGAAACCTTCGACATATTGAGGAGATACAATATGAAGCTCAACCCGGAAAAATGCGCATTTTGGGGTCAGATCTGGAAAACTCCTCGGGTTCATGGTATACAACAGGGGGATCGAGATCAATCCCGATAAAATTGAAGTTATAAAAGACATCACCGTAGTGGATAGTGTTAAGTCCGTTCAGAGGCTAACTGGACGTATAGCCGCCCTGGACCGGTTCATATCGAGGTCCTCAGACAAAATCCACCGATTCTTCTCACTATTGAAGAAGAAGAACAACTTTTCTTGGACCCCGGATTGCCATCAAGCCTTGGCAGAACTCAAATGATACTTTTCGAATCAACCCATACTCCATACTCCGAAGGCGGATGAACAATTGTACCTTACATAGCAGTATCCGAAGTGGCGGTAAGTGGAGTCCTAGACCAGGAAGAGGAAGGTATGCAATTCCTGTTTATTATGTTAGTAGAACTCTAGGCGAGGCCGAAACAAGGTACCCTTACATGGAAAAATTGGCGCTCGCTTAGCTAAGCACCTTTAGAAAGTTGAAACCATACTTTCAATGCCACCCCATATGTGTCGTAGCCTATTACCTGCTAAGGAATATTATGCACAAACCCGAGCTCTCGGGTCGGTTGGCCAAATGGGTCATAGAAATTAGCGGGTACAATATCGAGTATCGACATCGAACCGCCATCAAATCACAAATCTTGGCAGAATTCGTAGCCGACTTTACCCCGGCCTTAATACCCAAAGTCTAAAAGGAATTGTTGTTAACCTCGCAGACTTCCTCGGAAACCTGGACCCTTTTTACGGACGGTGCTTCGAACACAAAAGGGGTCCAGACTCGGTATCGTGTTGAAGCCGCCAACGGGAAATGTGGTTAAGTAGTGTATTAGAACTGTGTAATTAACTAACAATGAGACAGAGTATGAGGCTATGATTGCAGGTCTTGAATTGGCTAAAAGCCTTGGAGCCGAGGTGGTCGAAGCTAAATGCGATTCCTTCCTTGTGATAAATTAAGTCAATGGAACATTCTAAGTAAAAGAGGAACGAATGCGAAGGTAATTAGAAAAATTGCAGGTAACGCTGCATCAATTGAAGGAATGGACCCCACAACACGTGCCCCGATATCAAAATAATGAGGCCTATACTCTAGCTAACTTGGGGTCATAGTTGATGATGATGAATTCAATTCGGGAGAGGTCGTACATCTCATAAAATTAGTAGTAGAAGAAGGTCATGATGATATAAACTCAACAAGTTTAACGTGGGATTGGAGGAACAAATACATAGATTATTTGAAGACTGGGAAGTTGCCCTGGATCCTAAAGAATCGAGAGCTCTACGCACGAAGGCGGCCAGGTTCAACCTGTCGAAAAGACTTTGTTCAGAAGAACATTCAACGGTCCGCTCTTCATATGCCCGGGGTCGGGAGATACCGAATATGTATTGAGAGAAGTTCACGAAGGCACCTACGGGAACCATTCGGGGGCGGAATCTTTGGTTCGAAAGATAATCAGGTCTGGCTATTACTGGATCAACAACAACAACAAGAACCTAGTAAAATCCCACCAGTGGGGTCTGGGAGGGTAGAGTGTACGCAGACCTTACCCCTACCCTAGAGGGGGTAGAGAGGCTATTTCCTGGAGACCCTCAGCTAAGATACAATAGATCTGTGACAACAAAACCCAAAAAATAATCAGCAACGTGAGAGACAACAAATAAATGGAAAAACAGTAACACAAGTATTATGCAAAGGTGTGAAACACAACATAAATCGCTAGCAGTGCTAGACAAAACACTATCATACTCGTCGGTACAACGAGGGAAACCGGGACAAAGAGGAAAATAGCTCGACTACCCTTTAACCTACTACCCTAATGCTCGACCTCCACACCTTCCTATCAAGAGCCATGTCCTCAGAAATCTGGAGTCGCGCCATGTCCTGTCTGATCACCTCGCCCTAATACTTCTTGGGCCGCCCTCTACCTCTTTTCGTATATATCAAAGCCAACCTCTCACACCTCCTAACCGGGGCATCTAGGCTTCTCCTCTACACGTGTCCGAACCACCTAAGACGCGCTTCCCGCATCTTTTCGTCCACCGGAGCGACGCCCACCCTCTCCCGAATATCTTAGTTCCTAATTTTATCCAGCCTAGTGTACCCACACATCCATCTCAACATCCTCATTGCTGCTACTTTCATCTTCTGGATATGTGAATTCTTGACTGGCCAACACTCAGCCCCATACAAATGGCTGGTCTAACCACCGCTCTATAGAACTTACCTTTGAGTTTCGGTGGCACATTCTTGTCATACAAAACTCTAGACGCTGACCTCCATTTCATCCACCCCACCCCATACGGTGCGTAACATCCCCGTCGATCTCCCTCGATAATTGACCCTAATTACTTAAAACTTTCTCTCTTGAGGATTACCTGTGGGTCAAGCCTGACTTCCACATCCACTTCCCCCGTCACCTTGATGAACTTACATTCCACATATTCCGTCTTAGTCCTACTCAACTTGAAACCTTTAGACTCCAGGGCCTGCCTCCATAAGTCCAGTCTCCCATTAACGTCGCCTCGCGTCTCATCAATCAGAACTATATCATCAGCGAACAACATACACCGTGGCACCTCTCCTTGGATATGGTGTGTCAGTGCATCCATCAACAGGGCAAATAAGAACGGGCTGAGCGTAGATCCTTGGTGTAACCCTATAACCACCGGAAAAGGCTCTGAGTCACCTCCCACAGTCCTAACCCGAGTCCTAGTTCCATCATACATATCCTTTATCTCCCTAATGTAAGCCACCGGCACACCTTTCACCTCTAGACATCTCCAAAGAATGTCCCTGTGGACCTTGTCATACGCTTTCTCTAGGTCAATAAACACCATATACAAATCCCTCTTCCTATCCCTCTATTGTTCCACCAACCTCCTGATAAGGTGGATAGCTTCCGTAGTAGAACGACCCGGCATGAACCCGAACTGGTTTTCCGATATAGACACCGCCCTCCTTATCCTCCCTTCCACTACCCTCTCCCAAACATTCATGGTATGACTTAGTAACTTGATACCCCTATAGTTACAATTCTGGATATCACCTTTGTTCTTGTACACCGGAACCACTGTACTCCACCGCCACTCATCAGGCATCCTATTCATCTTGAAGATAACATTAAACAACCCAGTCAGCCACGCCAAGCCTGCTCTACCCGCATATCTCCAAAACTCTGCCGGAATCTCGTCTGGTCCGGTCGCTTTGCCCCGACTCATCTTACCCATCGCACACACGACCTCCTACGCCTACAATAGCTAAAGTCGCGGTGGCTTTCGCAGTGCCCCAATTTCCCTTACACGATGTTCCCATCCCCCTCTTCATTCAAAAGTTTATGAAAGTACGACTGCCATCTTTGCCTAATCTTGGCCTCTTCCATCAATACTTGACCGTCCTCGTCTTTGATGCACCTCACTTGATCCAGGTCGCGAGCCTTCTTCTCTCTCGCTTTGGCCAATCGAAATAACTTCTTGTCCCTATATTTGCCCCCAAGTTCCTCATACAGCCAACCAAATGCAGCAGTCTTAGCCTTTATGACCACTAATTTCGCCTCCTTCCTAGCCTCCTTATATCTTTCTCCGTTCGCTCTCCTTTGATCCTCGTCGGTGCTCTCTATTAACTTAATGTAAGCCGCTTTCTTGGCCACTTTACCTTGGACCACTTCATTCCACCACTAGTCGCCTCGGTGTCTACCAGAGTAACCTTTCGAAACTCCCAACACCTCTCTCGCTGCCTCCCTTATACTGTCCGCCGTCGCCGTCCACATAGCGCTAGCATCCCCACCACTCTTCCAGGCACCCATAGTCGTCAGCCGCCCCTCCAAGTCCCGCGCATTATAATTACACAAAGCTTCCCACCTGAACCTCGACTGACCCCGTACAAACCTCTTCTTCCTCTTCATCAAGATACCGACGTCCATCACCAGGAGCTTATGTTGAGTTGCGAGGTTCTCACTTGGGATCACCTTGCAATCCTCACACAACCCCTATTACACCTCCTGAGGAGGAGATAGTCAATCTTAGTCTTAGCCACCATACTCCAAAAAGTAACCAAATGTTCCTCCCTCTTCGGAAACATAGAGTTCACAATTACCAACTCAAAAGCTCTAGCGTAATCCAACAATGAGGTACCACCCCCGTTCCTATCACCAAAGCTGAAGCCACCGTACACCTCACTATAGCCACCAGCAGACGACCCAATATTACCATTGAAATCCCCTCCTATGAATAGCTTCTCCGTAGGCGGAATACCCCGCACCACCTCATCCAGCACCTCCAAGAAGCGCTTTTAGTCTCCTCGTCCAAGCCCGTTTGCGGCGCGTAAGCGCTAATGACATTCAGATTGCTCCCTCCAACTACTACTGGATAGACATGGAGAAAGATGCGAAAGACTTTGTACAAAGATGTAACGGTAGTCAAAGGCACGCGCCGATGATCCATCAACCCAGAGAGTTGCTCCATTCGGTCTTGTCCTCATGGCCGTTCATGAAGTGGGGAATGGACATCGTCGGTCCTCTACCATGGGCACCTAGTAAGGCTCAATCATTCTGTTTATGACTGATTATTTTTCTAAATGGATCGAAGCTCAAGTGTTCGAGAAAGTCTGGGAAAAGGAAGTCATTGACTTCATTTAGGACCATATAATATGCAGATTCGGGATACTGGCCGAGATAGTATGTCATAATGGGAAGCAATTCATTGGCAGCAAGATGAACAGGTTTTTCAAAAATCACAAGATCAAAAAGATCTTATCAACACCCTATCACCCTAGTGGGAACGTACATGCGGAGTCAACAAACAAGAACATACTTCAAAACCTAAAGAAGAGATTGACCGTTGCCAAAGAGAAATTGATAGAAATTCTGCCCGAAGTCTTGTGGTCATGCCGTACAACTTCGAAATCTAGTACCGGGGTAACCCCGTTTTTGTTGGTCTACGGTGCTGAAGAACTAATACCGGTTGAAGTGGGAGAACCTAGGCTCAGGTTCCGATATGCGATCGAAGAATCAAATAGTGAGGCCATAAGCATGAGCCTGAAACTATTGGATGAAAGGCGCAAGGCTGCCCTAATCCAGTTGACCGCCCAGAAATAGCGGATAGAAAGGTATTACAACCGAAGAACCAACCTCTGACACTTCAAGATGGAGGACTTGGTGTTAAGGAAAGTAACACTGCAACCCGGAACCAGGACGAGGGGAAGCTGGGGCTGAATTTGGAAGGACCATATTGAGTCATTGGAGTTACCAGCAAAGGCTCGTAGAAACTCGAAGCATGAAACGGTGCATAGCTACCGAACAATTAAAACGTGAAGCACTTAAAGCTATACTACTGCTAAGGTACGATTATTTTTATTTTTATATAATATTATGAATCGGGCTTACACTTGCAGGCAATAGCCAAAGGAGAATGTGACTATTAGGCCTGAAAGCACGTGTTGCACTCTTTTTCTCATGAACTGTTTTTGTCCCAAATGGGTTTTCTAGCAAGGTTTTTAATGAGGCAACAATAAATCGTGTTAACTTAGATTCGAAGACCGGTTTTAAATTAGAGTCAATGGTCACATTAACAGTATCCGAGCCCTCTCAAGATCGACCTCAAATACTGGGGGCCATCACCCTCAGGTTAAGGTTTCTTAGCAAGGAAAGAAGAAAACTTTGTATTTTAACAGCTTAGGGTCGGGGGTTAGGATTAATTGTAAGGGGCAAAACGGTCAAGTGAACTGTGCCCGCATAGGCCACCTTAGCCATAATACAAGCTTTTACACGCTTTCGATCATGTGCTTTACACACACAAATGAAAGAAAGTTTTCACCTTGTTAATACATATTTTTGCCTCTTAAAGCATTGAGCCTAAGGGCTATCCCTATTTGGGGACTGTCAAGCCCAAGGGCTAACCTTACTCGAGCCTAAGGTCTATCCCTATTCGGGGATTATCGAGCCCAAGGGCTATCCCCACTCGGTGACTGTCATTCGAAATAAGTTCGGGCAACTCGGGCTATCAAATCCTGGAGGCACAAAATTTATTAGGTGGTGCCTAAACCCAAAAGGCTATGGCCACCCTAAAAATGGCTCGGAGACGTTCGAAGCTCATAATCAAAATATAATGCCTTCATCAAAATTCAAAACCGCTAAAAAGGGTTACCCTCGGCAAAAGCATCGTTTAAGATCACTTAAGCATCTTGGGAAAACTTTCGGTCACTTCAAATTTTCAAAGCCTCGAGCAAATAAAGTTGTATCGAAGTCAGGCCCTATTCGGACCTCCGAAAAGCAAACGAATTATTACTAAATTTGATTCTATGCTAAGGCATCAGAAATATTTGCAAGAACAAAAAAGATGCCAAAAAGTGAAGACTCGAAATTGCCAAAAAGGGAAATTTTATATATTCCGAAATGTCGTTACAAAGGATCAATAAAAACGGCCTAAAAATAAATGAAAAATGTACACAACACAAAAACAAAACAAAAAAATTCTAAGGCATTCATGCTTGATCTTCGCCAGGGCCCGATTCAGTGCCAGAACCGTCAGAGCCTTAGGATTCCTTAGAAACCTCGGGCTCAGAAAATTTCTTTGCCTCGGCCTTAAGCTTCTTTGCCTCCTCGATCTCGGCCTACAAGTCGAAGCCTCGGGCATGGATCTCTTCGAGGGTCTCCCTCCAAGACAGCCGCATCATATATTCGGCATTAGTTTTCAAGCGAGCCTCGGCTGCTTCCACGTCGGCCTTGTACTGGACAACCATCTCTTTGTCATCGGTAGAGGTTGTGTCAAACTTGGACTTTATTGCTTCAAATTCCTTACCGAGGGCATCC
This sequence comes from Nicotiana attenuata, assembly GCF_001879085.1. Classification (NCBI taxonomy): domain Eukaryota; kingdom Viridiplantae; phylum Streptophyta; class Magnoliopsida; order Solanales; family Solanaceae; genus Nicotiana; species Nicotiana attenuata. The sequence goes on along the minus strand of NW_017670895.1, from coordinate 188,369 downwards.
CGTTCCGCTAGGGCCAAGCTCAGTTGTGCTCGGAGTTCGTCGTTCAGCTGGGATCGCTTGTCGGCTTTCTCCTTAGCCACCTGAAGTTGAACCTCTACCGATGCCATCTGTGCCTGGGCGGTTTCCTTCTCCGAAACCAGCTAGTCCATTATGCTTTTCCAACCATTAGTCATGGCTTTGACTTCATTCATTTCAACTTGGAGTTGGACGATCAAGTCGATCTTCTCCTGGACCTGCGAGGTTCGGTCGTTAGTCTCCATGACTAGTTCCTCATTTTTAACTTCAAGGACCTTTACCTTTTCGACCAGGTCGGCATGTTCCCGCCTCAGGGTCGAAGGCTTCTTCTAAGCCCTATCTAGCTCGGCCTGAAAGTCCTTGATAGCCTCGTCCTGTTGCTCGCTGAGGAGATTTTACATATCTCTTTTTTAAGCTTGCTCCTTGAGCTCGAGCTCGAGCTGATTGACCTCGACCCGATACTGGAGGAAGCTTTCATGATGAAGTACTGAGGCCTGCGAAATAATGAAAGACATGAGAGACATCAAAACCTGAGTAAAATTCGAAAAGACGTAATGATGCCTTTCCCGGTTCAGCGCCTCATTGAAAAGGCACGGCACATTCACCTCGTTCATTTTGTCTTGATCCTCCTCGGTAACCAGGCATCGGAGATATCTGGCTACTCTCACGGGGGCAGATAGAACTCGGGCATCCTCTGGGATAGTAAGAATAATCGATCTCTTGCGATCGGGGTCCACACTCGTAGCGGGAAATTGATTAATCAATTTTGGGCTCGAACTCGGCCCACTAGCTCCCGAAGATGTATCCTTCTTTGGGACATCCGGTCACCCAGCCCAGAAAATCTTCCAAAGTTGAGGAGTCCACACCATCAAAGAAAGAACGAAGAGGATTGTCCGCGCCATGGATCCCTTCGTTGGACTTCTCCTTTCCTGCTTGGGCCTCTTCGAGCATGGACTCGGTGTAGGAGGGCATCCCCATAATTTCTATCACATCGGGCGCCTCCTTCGGAGCGGAGCCGGTGTCCTAGGGGTCTCATCCCCCGTCTTCATATCAATCTCCCAAGTCTGAGGGAGGTCGGCCTCACAAATCTCCCCCTCGATTGACGCATGCTCCCCAGGAGGGTTCGATCCATGGGCAACAAAAATTGTCATCTTCTTCAGATTCATCCCTGAGCCGAAGAAGCGAATCTGAATTCGGCACCCGAGAGTTGGATCTCTTCTTGGGCTTGCAAGCCACTATTTTCTTTGGCTTCCCCGCAGAGCTCGGGGAGCCTGAAGCCTTTCTTTTCTTCTTCTTCTTCTTTTTTCCCACGGCAGCCCCAGGCTGTCCCGTAACGGAGGGATCAAAAGATAAGGACATGTACTCGTCCCCCTCCATGGGCCTAAGTTTGGTGGTATTAGGAAAACCTTCAAAAAAAGGAAGAAAAGTCCGTATGATGTGAGTTAAAAGCATGGTATTAACTATTCGGAGAAAGATCTTACCATGAGAACGAGCCTCCCGCCGGTCCTTCGAAAGCTTGCGCCATGTGCACTCGGAGTACGTTATCTGTTTGCAGATGCCCTTGATCCACTCATTGAGCCAGGGGACCGCATTTGGAACCCGGGCAACAGCTGCATCACAACAAGTATGAATGAGAAGAAAGAAAATGAAGAAAAAATTGTTGCTTAAGGAGAGGCTGCACTTACGAGATGCATTTCACTTCTCAGGGAATGGCATGAACTCGGGAGGGATCAAGTCTTCGACCTTCATCCGAACGAAGTGTCCCTGCCAGCCCCGATCTCGGTCTTCATCAATGCTCGAAAAGGGGGCCTTGCTAGCCCGACGAGTAAGCTTGATTAGTTCTCCTCGGAAACTTTAGGGATTGCATAAACCGAGTAGATGATCGATGGTGAACCGACGAGACTCGGTCTTATTCACGAAGTAACTAAGGAGGATCACGATCCTTTGTAGAGACACGTGGATTTGCCCGAGGCACGCCTCGTACCTCTTGCAAAAATCCAAAACAACCGGGTTCACCGGGCCTAGTGTTAAGGGGTAAGGGTAAATACTTAAATACCCCTCCACGTGAGTAGTGATAGCGTCCTCAAGCCCGGGGACTACCACATCTTTTCTTTCCCACTTACGGTCCTCTCGGACCGCAGGAAGGACGTCCCCGATAATGGATCATATATACCTCGATTCTCTTTCACCCCAGACCTATTTGGATGACGGTTTCTCGACCATAAAGTTGTCCGCGATTGAGCAACCCCCGAGAATGAACATTTTCAAGGAAGGCTCAGGGGTCGGTCTGGTGGCAGCCACTTCGGGAGCTGCCGTTTCGAGGGTAACTACTTCAGGAGCAACCGCCTCAGTACCGGCGGCCGGTTGGGAAGATGAATAGGCAACTTGTTGAGGAACAGATTTAGATGTTTTAGCCATTGTTATCTGGAGAAGTTTGAAAATTTAAAGAAAGAATACGAAGGTTTGAAAGAACGAGTTTGAATAATGATGAACAAAGTATAAAGATTTGAAGGAAATCTGGATAAAAACCTAAGAACAACTATGAGAAATTGAAGATCAAGGATGAAGATATGAAGGTTTGAAGAAGGTTGATAATAGCTAAGGAATTCGGTGATAGAAGCTTGTTCTGAAAGTAGGAAAGGAATAGGGGATAGAAGCTTTTATAGGGGAGGATTGCGTTTGCATTCAGAGGTAACCGGCCGATGATTGACACATGTTCGAAGTCAGAACGACGGGACTGATGGGATGTATCGACTTCTTCATTTTGGTTGTAACGTACGGAGGAAGGAACCGTAGAACATATAACGTTTCTCATCGCTTCGGCAAACCTACTCTCTGAGAAACGAGGGGACTCTCTATATACGGGTACAACTAGGGCTAAGGAGCACTCCGATTTCCCGGCAAGGGAAACGAAGTGAGGACGTAACTACAAGGAATCAAAATCAAAGCTGGGAACCTCCCGCATCAAGGCCCGAACAAAGCACATTCCCCCGGAGCCATCGAGACCATGCCCCCAGACCCGATTCGAATAACGATACCTCAAAGAGCATTGCCAAACATCCACACACGATTAACAAAGGGCCGTGATATCCGTGCCCGACCAGATATCACGGCGTAAATCTCGGCCCATATCAGCAGTTTATCAGTGATTAGCGAAAAGGAAGATCTTTACCTCTCTTAGAATTGTGCTTAAGGTAAAACTTCCCTACTATATAAAGGGGAAGATTATTATTCAATACACACGTTGCAACACGCATACCAAGGCAATACACATATGTTTTCTCTATTTCTGAAGTTTATCAAAGTTCTTACCTTTGTTCGTATGTTCTTCATAAGTGTCTCCGAACCGAAGGCAGGCTACTTGTTAAGATTTTAACCGAGCCCGGATTCAGTACACCACTGGTTTGGCTGTTTATTCTAATTTTTATTTGCTTGTCTAACGCCATTAATCACATATATGAATTAGTCCATATATCCTTAAAACCGCATAAAAATTCAATTGTTATCCATTTTTAAGGGTAAACAAGGGAAACAGAGAACAAGAATAAACTTTATTTCTAAGGCTTTCCCTTTGTGTTTACACGACTCACTCTCTTGGTATAAATAATAATAATACACATAAACCTTTTCCTAAACACAAACAACTTTGTAAAGGTAAAACCTATACGACTCCTAATTGCTAGATTCATTATTTTACAAGGAGTTGGACTTTAGTTGAGAGTTGGATACATACTTTCTTTCATCCCCCCTCAAGCTGGCGGTTGGGGTTGATACAACTCCAAGCTTGCTACGAATTAAGAAAGTGATATTGTTGCTTAGTTAAAGCCTTTGTGAAAATGTCAGCTACTTGATTCAAAGACGGAACATATCGAGTGACCATGGCACCTTGGGTAACCTTCTCTCGAACAAAATAGTAATCTAACTCAACATGCTTTGTTCGAGCATGAAGAATTTGATTGCAAGTTAAATGCAATGCATTGACAAAACACGGGAGAGATGTTGGGTATATAAGTAAATAGGCCTTACACTCTAGTGACGCGTTTTAAACCTGTGAGGGCCTAGGCCCAGAGCGGATAATATCACTAGCGGGCTGGGCTGTTACATATTCTATCATTAGAGTTCAACTCTGATACCATATGTAATAGCCCAGCCTACTAGTGATATTGTCCGCAATAGGCCTAGGTCCTCACGGGTTTAAAACGCGTCACTGGAGTCTAAGCCTGTCTATTTATACACCCAGCATCTCTCCCGTATTTTGTCGATGTGGGATTCGCCTAGGGTGTCACATAAACCCCCTTTAGGGACTCAGCGTCCTCACTGAGGTGCCCCACCATCGTTCAAGGTTGCACGCGGAGTGCTTCTGATACCATATGTAACAGCCCAGACTGCTGGTGATATTGTCCGCTCTGGGCCTAGGCCCTCACGGGTTTAAAACGCGTCACTAGAGTCTAAAGCTTGTTTACTTATATACCCAATATATCTCCCGTATTTGGTCGATATGGGATTCACCTAAGGTGTCACATACACTCCCCTTGGGACTCAGCATCCTCGCTGAGGTTTGTCCCACCACCGTTCAAGGTTACACGCGGGGTGACTCTCATACCATATGTAACAGCCCGTCCCGCTAGTGATATTGTCCCCTTTGGCCTAGGCCCTCACGGGTTTAAAATGTGTCACTAGAGTCTAAAGCTTGTTTACTTATATACCCAGCATCTCTCCCATGTTTTGTCGATGTGGGATTCGCCTAGGGTGTCACATACACCCCCCTTAGGGACTCAGCGTCCTCGCTGAGGTTTGCCCCACCATCGTTCATGGTTGCATGCAGAGTGGCTCTAATACCATATGTAAAAACCCAACCCGCTAGTGATATTGTCCGCTCTAGGCCTAGGCCCTCACAGGTTTAAAACGTGTCACTGTAGTTTAAGGCATGTCTACTTATATACCCAGCATCTCTCACGTGTTTTATCGATGTGGGATTCGCCTAGGGTAACCTTCTTTGTTTGAGGATGGTAGCATCTATATCCCTTATGCAAGGGACTATATCCAATGAATACACAAGGGAAGGTCTTCGGTTGAAACTTGTTGTTATTGTATCCTTTTAGATGTGGAAAACATCTACAACCAAAAATCTTTAGAGCGCTATAATCTAGTCTTTTTCCATACAATTTATGAATAGGAGATAGCATCCGTAAAACCTGTGTAGGTAATCTATTTATAAGATATACAACCGTCATGAAGGCTTCAACCCACAAGTAGAGCAGTACACTAGCATTAAAAAGCAATGTTAATCCTGTTTCAACTAAATGTCTATGCTTTCTTTCCGCGATGCCATTTTTCTTAGGTATATGTGGGCATGAAATTTGCCTTTGAATTCCACATTGTGCAAGATGATGAATAAACAACACTTGACTACTGAACTCTCCACCTCCATCACATTATAATTTTTTAATTTTCTTATCAAATTGATTTTTCACTAGCCTTTGAAAATTAACAAAAGTAGTGAAAAAATCTGATTTCTTTCTTAATGGATATAGCCAAGTATATTTTATATGATCATCTACCAAAATCACATCATATTTCATGCCTTGTGGTGAAGTAACTAGCGAGGGACCCTATAGATCATAATGAATTTTGATAAGAGGACCGGTCTCAATTTTATTTGAACTCCCAAAAGGTTGTTTACAACTTATCCTCATTTGACATGCAACACAAACTCAAAAACTCTTATTCCAACCACTAATTCTAACTAATCTATTTGGGTATAAAAATTGCATGGTCCTAGAGTTAGGATGCCCGAGCCTTTGATTCCAAACTTGATCTGATGCTTTATGTATACGGTAAAAATCAGAAGGCTCGATTTTGTGATCATTAGGGAACCTCAAAAAAGACCACCCCCGGGATGCTCGAAGTCTAGCTCGGAGTTCGCCCCCGAGGGTTCGTGATGATCGACCTCGAGGCAGTACAAACGAATGGCTGCGACGCACCAGCGTGAAGTTCCCAAGGCACATGATCAAGACTGACAAAGCCTGCAAGGGAAACACTAGTCTGTACCAGACTAGTAAGTAGTTGTTCCAGCTATGTTTCTTTGTAATAATTACTCATGTACTATAATGGGATTCCCTCCTTATATAAAGGGGATCCTTGTCATTTGTAAAGGGATGGAACACACAAGATACTTCATTCAATAAAAGAACATTCTTTCTACTCTCTAACTTAAACATACGGTCTATTTGGCTCTGTGGCTTACATTTATTATATATCATTAATCGCTCTTCATTTATTGCTCGTTATAAGTCATAAAGAGCCGCAATCACAACCCTAATAGTTGTTAATCCTCCATCGACCGCCCTTAGCCGGCCATCTAACTTGGCATCGAGGCCCCACACGCGCTAGCTCGAGGCCCCGATTCTCAACCGTTTTGTTTGGTTTCAAAGCCATCTTCAATCTCTTATATCATTTTCTAATCTCGTCACTTAGCATCTACTTCTTAATAACTAGCATAAAAATAGATTACATATTTTTAGAACCATAAAATCAAATCTAATTGTTATTACCATTTTCAAGGTAAACAGTTTAGCGCCCACCGTAGGGCTAAAAATAATAGTGATTGTTTTCTTGCTGGTTTTCTACATAACGCAAGTTATCTTTCACATTTTTTCTTGCCCAAGATCTTTAATTTCAGGTCAAAATGTCCAACTCAGTAAATGCACGTGAAAACAACAATCTTGAAGACCATGGAGAAAACAATGTAGTTGTTCCAGGTGTTGGCGTACCACCACAAAACCCTGGGGACGCGCAAAAACCAATTCCCGTGGATGCGGTCTCGCACAACGCTCAATACATCGGAATAAACTCCCACACCAACAGGAGCATACACCAAGGAGATCAACAAGAAGCTCAGAAAACTCCGGCTAGGGAAGAACAGGAAGTTAGCCTTCACGTTATTTTTGAAATGTTACAGGCACATGTTGATACCCAATTTTTTCCAAAAATATTTTTAAAATTGCATATATACCTTCAAAATCATGCAGCAATAGCAATTGGTATTTTTCCATAATTTTCCTATATTTTATTAATTTACCCAGCATTTTATTTCCAATAAATAATTATAGATTGCATCACAAGCGATTTCAAAAGCATTTCTTGATTTAATTTATTATTTATTGTCCTATTTAAACCAAATTACTTCATGATCAGCCAAATTGGCATCGTTTGGCTACAATTGCAATAATTTTGCAATTATAGCCCAAGCATATGATTTTATACAATTTTTGAACAGAAATTAATCATTTGTATTTTAAAATATTAAATAATCATTTTTAATTATTTTCTGTGCATGAAATTCATTTTATATAATTATTAGCTATTTTGTAAATTATTTTAATTAGTTTGAATTGGGTATTTAACAAATAGCCTAATTTTCATTTCAATTCTAGCCTAAATTAAACCGGACCCAACCTGATTAAATCAGCCCAATACCCCTAAGGCCCAATCCACTATCCTACCCGACCCAATCCCTGTTTAATCTGGACCGTAGATCAATTTTGATCAACGGACCAGAACCGTCCTTACCTTAATTAACCTAATAGACTACCCCCCCCCCCAAACCCTCATCTCCCTCTCATTCTCACCGCCGTTACATCTCTCATTCTCTCAATCTCTCTCTGCTAAAACCTAATCTTCTACTTGGCTCATCGGTACCAATGGTGGTTCCACCACCACCCCTCGCCTCCATGGCTCTCCCCCATGCCGGATTATTGCTACCTTAAGGCTCTCAAAGGACCAATGGTCGTTCCACTCACACCTAGGGTCTGTGCTCACCGTTCTCGGGCCACCCTTGGCTTGTCTAAGTAAGATTTTCTATTTTCCGGTTAGATCCATGGCCTCTAAGCCGGAATCTCTCCATCTCTGGGGTATCTCTCTCTGAAACCCTAACTCATCTCTTGACTCTTCAGATCTGCCATAGATCTGAGTGTATTTTGAGTTATTTTCGCTGTTTTCTTATGAATCTCTCCGGTTTTTCAAAAGCGCCTTTTCATCTTCATACTATGGTTTCTTAACCCCTTTTCAAAATGACTTTTCCTCTGATTTCCAGCATTATTCTATGATTTTTACTATGTTTACACGGTTTATTTAAGCTTTTCCTTTTATCTGATCCATTATGTTGAAAACCCTAAATTTCCTAGTTCTAATCCTAGGTTTCTGAGTTTGTTTGTGATAAATATGTTCAACTAATCTGTATGTTTCTCATGAACATTCTGTGATTCTATGATTTTTACCCTATGTTTGCTTGTCAGGTTTTTGACTTCGACTATTATGTGTTTACTCCCAGAAAATTTGTGGTTATTTCCTCTCATCAGTACTATCTCTTACTTTGAATCATGGATTTATGTTATTCTTTACCCTAGTCTTGTATGTGTTATGTTTGCTTCGTTCAGTTGCGATACTTTCCTTTGGTCAGTGTTACCTTCTAAGGGAATCCCTGATTCCCTGTGATTGNGGCTGGACTTGCTCCGGAATTTGAGGGTCCTCCTCAAAATTCTGCCCCAGTTTCTGATTTTTGGGAAAAATGGAAATTTTATTATGATATGACCGAACCCATAAGGCTGCCTACGTATCGCCTCTTAAACGGGAATCAGGTCAAGCGTAGTTCAATTACATCAGATGAGTAAATGTAAATAGTCTAAGCATAATATCTTTTGACTGCGTCTCAATTGATTGGTTTGGGCCATATTTCTCCGTCCATTTCCGCAAGTATGAGTGCTCCTCATGTCAGTACCCTGTGAACCATATACGGACCTTGCTAGTTGGGAGAGAATTTCCCTTTGGCTTCATCTTGATGTGGGAAGATCTTCTTCAGCACCAGCTGTCCTGGTGCAAATTGCCTTGGTTTGACCTTTTTGTTGAAAGCTCTGGACATTCTATTCTGATAAAATTGACCGTGACATACTGCGTACATCCTCTTTCCATGGACAAGGTCCAATTGTTCATAGCGGCTCCTATCCATTCTGCATCGCTGAGTTCAGCCTCCTGTATGATTATTAAAGAAGGAATCTCTACCTCGACTGGGATGACAGCTTCGGTACCATAAACCAGCATGTAGGAAGTGTTGATACCCAATTTTTCCCAAAAATATTTTTAAATTGCATATATACCTTCAAAATCATGCAGCAATAGCAATTGGTATTTTTCCATAATTTTCCTATATTTTATTAATTTACCTAGCATTTTATTTCCAATAAATAATTACAGAACTGCATCATAAGCGATTTCAAAAGCATTTCTTGATTTAATTTATTATTTATGGTCCTATTTAAACCAAATTATTTCAATAATCAGCCAAATTGGCATCGTTTGGCTACAATTGCACTAACTTTGCAATTATAGCCCAAGCATATGATTTTATACTATTTTTGACCAGAAATTAATCATTTGTATTCTGTGATTCTATGATTTTTACCCTATGTTTGCTTGTCAGGTTTTTGACTTCGACTATTCCTGCCTATTATGTGTTTACTCCTAGAAAATTTGTGGTTATTTCCTCTCATCAGTACCATCTCTTACTTTGAATCCCGGATTTATGTTATTCTTTACCCTAGTCTTGTATGTGTTATGTTTGCTTCATTCAGTTGCGATACTTTCCTTTGGTCAGTGTTACCTTCTAAGGGAATCCCTGATTCCCTGTGATTGGTACACTCTGTTCCCTACTGATTTCAACCTCTAAATATTTTTGTTGGCTTATTTTGTGGTTGATTATACTGTCAAATTGATTCTTAGACATTTTTCTTAATTAGAATTTGTCGAACCTAGCCTCTATTACATGCTTTGTAATATGCTTATTTCCTTATGTGTCATGATCATTATTACATGATTTCGTTCCTTATTTTATCATTGCTTGTTACCGTTTGAATTTTAAACTCCTTAATTAAAGGAAGTACCTATACTGATTTGATACTAATTGATACCTAGTTCCATAATTATTGCTGAACTTTGATTCTTGCCTTAGTTTCAACCTGTTTTCAAACTATAAGTACCCTGCTTTTTATTAACACAACACACGAACACATTGGGTCAAAAACTCTCTCTCTCACACATAAAACACTCTTCTGCTCTCTTTTATCCTGTTACTTGCTATTGTTCTATGTCAGCCGGCTACAAGGGAAGGCTGATTACTCTACTCTCTTGCTCCTCACTTTGTGTTTACTATCTTCTTTACTGCTATGTTCTGATTTCAATTCAAGTTTCAAAAACAATATGTTTCTTTTACTGCTACAGTTCATCCTGTTTCTAGTATGTTTTCACTTATGGTTTTGTTGTTCAACTTGCAACTAATATTTTCACTTCATCACTTTATCAGCATGCTTCTGAATGTGTCCCCTCCCTCAGACTTATCATGTTTATGAAATGTTATCCCCCTCCTAGTATATCCCAATGTGGCCCTTCCTTACTTATGTTTTCTCTGATTTCTGGCATGAACCTCTCTGTGCAAAGTAGTTGGCTATCCTTAAGTTACATGATTATGTGTTAATTCTAAAGTTCCCTAACCCCTTAGCATATTGCTGATTCTATACTTAAGTTCTCCTGCAACTATGTGTCTACCTATGTGACCTATGTGTCCCCAAATCCCACTACCCCTGTTTGTGGTTGCTGAACCTGCCTTGGCCCTATGTTTATTGGTTATGTATGAATTGTTTTGGGTGTTGTGTTTGGACTATTGCTTGTTACTCTACTCTCTTTTCAAAAATGTCCTATTGAGTAATTCCCCCTGGTGTTTTACAAAAACTATTTCAAACAAGTCTCTTTTCAAACTGTTTTCCTGCCTAAATCTTTTCAAAACTATGTCGAGCACTCTCACTCTACTCTTAGACCACTAAGTTCTGCCCCTTTTGTGTGAGCCTTGCCTTGGGACCCTTTAGCTCCCTCTGAACTTTTACACACAAAAGCTGGCCTTTCCACACTGCATTTACTCTATCTTGGCTATGAAATCTGGGTGTGAGCACTGCCCGGGATCCCTTGAGGTCCTTAGGGAACTCTGACACACCCGGATATGAGAAGGGCTATGAAAACGGTCTTGGCATTTGAGGTTCTGGAAATCTGGGTCCATTTTCAGGCTCTCTATAGTGTAACTTCTTATTTTTTTTCTTATACTTATGTAATTCATTTCAATATTGGTCTGTAATAATTTGTTGTAAACAAATATTGGGGTTGGCTAGTGTAAAGGGGAGGGTAGTTACATATGTTATCAACATCAATGGGTAGAAACCATGCCTTAGGTTTACATTTCCTATATGCGCATTAGAATCCATGTCTAAGACCATCACATTCAAAGCATGTCTTGAATTAGATATCATGTTCTTAGCTTTACTATTTCAGCATCTCTTTTGACATTATTTTATCACTTAGAAATCCTGCTTTAGGCTAAATAACAGCATTAACATAAAACTGTTGCTCCTGCACATCCTGAAATCATGCTGTAACTTTCTGGGCATTTAGAAATCACGCTTTAGGAACTCTGCATATCCTGAAATCATTCTGCATTTTTATATGTGCATGTTAAATACCCCGTTTTAGGATCTCGTTCACACTCGCTCAGTCACACCTAGTTAAACTACTGATGCACGAAAAGGACTTAAAACAGTCTCATGTTTGATTATCCTGTTTAAGTGAAACTGGTCATAATGTTTGTAAATCTTCGCAACATTTAGAACAGCATGCTTTAGGTAAAAATAACTTCTAAACTGTTTTAATAATTCTGGTAATTGTTGTGCGTTATCCTACACCTAGGCAAGCCTTAGGTAATCAACCTCTATAAAACTGGAAACTGTTCTTTGTGTTTACTGCTTAATGATTAACAAGCTTAAAATCAGTAGGCAAGCCTGATTAGGACTTCCTCTCTGAGTTATGTAATAAATCTGACTCTGCCACCATGCTTAGGATCTGAATTTAGACCTTAATTGTGTATGAGTCATGCTGTTTGTGTGTACTATGTGTGGAGATATATCTGAGCCTTTTATTTGTCTTCCATGCTCCCCTTTAATTGAAGTCCTATCTGTTTATTATGTGTCACCTTCGTATTTTACCTTTAAACTTGAGGGTCTACCTAGAATCCCCTTTATAGGATAGTAGTCCTAAATTCCTCCGGGACTTATAGGAAGGGATGGGTAACATCATGCAATAGGGGTCGAGACCAACCCTCGCTTTAATTACCTTCATGGGGCGGGAAAGGGTAGATATGGATATGATGACCGGTGCGTTAATACCACGTGTAGCCCCTCTTTGAGGAGTGTCATACCGGTATTGCATTGATGTGATCCATATTATAAACAAACCTAGGATACCCCTTTACATTCACAAATATGCTTAGATTGTAATTCTTTTCAAAATCTAGCTTTTCATTAACTATTTTTCGAACATCTGTGTACTTAAACTTAAATCCCCTATTATTTGAGCCATACTTGTTTATTTGCTAAATTGTACAAATCCACAAAAGCTGTTTGGCTGGGAACCACACTGGTGGATCCTGAGGGGTGCCTAACACCTTCCCTTTAGGATAATTTCAAGCCCTTACCCTGTCTCTGGTTACCAAAAGTAGTTATCAATGAGCCCTCTAGGTGCCCTAATGCACCTTAAATCGTTAGGTGGTGACTCTTCAAAATGCAAACCCCTTTCTCAAAAGGAACGAGTTGTCTCAACCAAAATGTCATAAACCCGATTTCGCGAGAAAAAGGGGGCGCGACAGCACAATGGCTGGCGATTGCTCAGCTGGCTAGTCACCAAAAAACTCCCAGCACGGTAGCACTGGAAACGGCTCCCCTAGCCGAGCAGGTACCGGAAAGATCAAGCGACAACGGGTCGGCAGCCGACCCCGCCATCATAAAAATGCTCAAGGACCTCACAAAGAGGGTCGAATCGGGCGAGAGGAAGATAGAAGCCAACGATAACAAGGTGAAGACCTACAATTCTAGGGTCGATCAAATCCCGGGCGCACCCCAGATTCTGAAAGGTGTCGACTCCAAGAAGTTCGTGCAAAAGCCGTTCCCACAGGAAGCGGCTCCAGAACCCATTCCAAAGAAGTTCAGAATGCCCGACCTTCCGAGTACAACGGAACCTCGGACCCCAACGAGCACGTCACTGCTTGCACTTATGCAGTAAAAGGCAACGACCTGAAGGACGACGAGATCGAATTCGTCCTACTAAAGAAATTTAGAGAGATGCTCTCAAAGGGAGCGATGATGTGGTACCACAACTTAGCCCGACACTCGATAGATTTGTTTGCCATGTTAGCAGATTCGTTCATAAAGGCACATGCTGGTGCCATCAAGGTAGCTACAAGAAAATCTGACGTCTTCAAAATCAAGTAAAGAGATAACGAGATGCTGCAAGAATTCGTATCTCTCTTCCAAATGGAACGAATGGAACTACCGCCAGTCTCCGACGACTGGGTAGTGCAGGCCTTCACTCAAGGTTTGAATGAGCGGAGCTCGGTAGCTTCGAAGCAGCTGAAGCAGAACTTAGTCGAATATCCCGCCATGACCTGGTCGGATGTCCACAACCAATACCAATCAAAGATCACGGTCGAAGACGACCAACTGGGAGCCCCCTCGGGCTCGGTATATCCTAGCAGGCTTCTAACAAAGGAGCCGAAGCCAAACAAAGAAAGATACCAACCATACACTGAAGCTAGAAGAAACGCCCCAAGGCGCAACATACCCCACAACGATCGAAGGCTAGATCAAGGTCAGAACCCTCAGGGACTTGTTAGCAGAGCTGGATTTGATAGGCATACAGGGCCGACAGAGGCACCCCGCCCGTCAGAATACAACTTCAACGTCAACTATCAGACATCGTATTCGCCATCAGTAAAATCAGAGACACCGGGTGGCCAAGGCCTGTACAATCAGATCCTTCGCAAAGGAACCATAACTTAGTGTGTGAATTTCACAACACACATGGTCACAAGACCAAGGATTGCCGACAACTCCTGGAAGAAGTAGCCCGACTACACAACAAAGGTCACCTCTGAGAATTCCTCAGCGACCGAGCCAAGAATCAGTTCTGGGAAAGAGAGGCAACCAAGAAGAGTGAAACGAGCGAGCCACAACATGTCATCCACATGATCTTCGGAGGTATCGATGTTCCGCAAGAACCCATGGTCAGGAGAACAAAAATTTCCATCACCTGGGAGAAGGGAACTTGAGGTTACATAGAAGAGGATGCCCTCACATTCAGCGACGAGGACATCGAGGCTCTATCTCAGCCCCATAATGACGCATTGGTAATTTCTTTTCTTGTAAATACATTTCAAATTAAGTGTGTGCTTGTGGATTCAGGTAGCTCGGCCAACATCATCAGGTCGAGGGTTGTGGAGCAGCTCGGACTGCTCGACCAGATCGTGCCCGCCTCTCGAGTCCTCAATGGATTCAACATGGCAAGCAAAATAACCAAAGAAGAAATCACCCTCCCGGTTAATGTGGCTGGCACAACCCAAAATGCCAAATTTCATGTCATCGAAGGAGATATGAGGTATAACGCCTTGCTCGGAAGGCCGTAGATACACTGCATGAGGGCAGTACCGTCCACCCTCCATCAAATGATGAAGTTCCTGACAAACGACGGGATAAAAACCGTCTACAGAGAACAGCATGCAGCAAAAGAGATATTCGCGGTACACGATATGGCACCGGCACCGATACCTCCATCGTCGAGGGAGCCAAAGGATAAGCAAACAGTAAAATAACAATAACAAGCTATTCTTTCGGTTACACCCAACTAAAATAAGTAGCGGACCGTACCGCGTCCTCAAAGCAAACAATCGAAGCATATCAAGGCTCAAGGCATCGCCGGCACTAAGGAATGATCATCTCCCTTTTTTCGTTCAGGTTTTGCTCTAACCGTGTACGCAGGCACTCGATCGATGCTACCGAAGCACTTTCCAATATGAAGGCCTTAGGTTTCAAAAGCATGCATTTCACTCTTTTCCTTCGATCAGCTTTTATCCCAAGAAGGGTTTTTACTGACAAGGTTTTTAATGAGGCAACATCTATATGCTACCCAAGGAAGGCTCAACAAGTATTCAAGGCTTCTCTTCAATCAACCTCGAATACTGAGGGGCATCCCCCCGGGAAGGTCACCTCCTCGAAGAAGCCAAGATGTACTAAACGGGGTCTCGATAGGAAAATGATGTACCGGGCCAAACGGTTGAATGAACCGTGTCCGCATAGAACAACCGAGCCCTAGATAGCAAAGACATGTATACTTGTACCAAGTGATCAAAGAATATTTTCCTCTCCATCAAAACATTTCGCATTTCAAAGAAGCTCGTCATTCATTACAAAAACGGCTCCAGGGCCCAAAATGTCCCGAACACTCGGGGACTGGCATCCCGAACATTCGGGGACTAGCGTCAAAAACTCGAAGCCAAGCCCTCAATAGGGCAACATTAAGACCAAAAACGGCTCCAGAAACCAAAAAAGATCCCAAAACACTCGGAGACTAGCGTCGAAAACTCAAGGCTACATGACCTCCGGGTCGGAAACTCCGAACTCGTAAGCCCTCAATGAGGCAATACCAAGTTTATAGGGAATGGCTCCTGAGCCAAGAAATTCTCGATGACTCGGGGACTTCCGCCAACTACCACCCCCATCGATCTATCAAAACCTGAGGCTATAAGGACCCATGCGGGAAACCTCGAACACGTAAGACCTTCATAAGGCAATATCAAATCTATAAGACCTTCATAAGGCAATATCAAATCTGTAAGACCTCAAAGGCATGTAAAAATTCCTAGGACCTTCACAAGGCAACATCAAATCTGTAAGACCTCAAACAAGGCATGAACCATACTTGTACCAAGTAACCAAACCTGTAAGACCTCAAGCAAGGCATGAACCATACTTGTACCAAGTAACCAAAGCTGTAAGACCTCAAAGGCATGTAAAAATTTATAAGACCTTACAAAAGGCATAAATTTCGATCTTAAAGTTAAGGCTATATATCGAATTTGTAAGACCCCTAAAAAGGCATACCCTCGATATAAACGCCGAAACTACCTCACTCGGGGACTGAAAGGCTCCGACCAAACACAATGACTGCGGTCACAAGGCTGTACCAGCCAAACTAACGCGACTCGGGGATGCCCGACCGTCGCTACAAAATCACAGGCCTTCAATTACTTCGAAAGAACTTCAAAAAGAACCGGTTAAAACAGGCTACGCTCGATACAGGCAAAAGGGCTTCGACCATGTCAGCTCCAAAACTATAGGCTTTGAAACACTCAGCCACCGAGCAAGACCTCCCGAGGTGCTCGATCACCGCCATATAACGACTCGCAATCGAGGTTTTACCGAACCGTCGAAGAATCAGGGAAACACATATTCAAAAATCTTTAACGAGGGAAGAATAAAGCCTATATTAGAGGTCGTACCGACCCTAATGCGTAAGAGCCACTGCTGCCAACTCACGTAAAAGGTCGTACCGACCTAAAGCGTAAGAGCCACTACTGCCAGCTCACATATAAGGTCGTACCAACCTAAAGCGTAAGAGCCACTGCCGCGAGCTCACATAAAAGGTCATACCGACCTAAAAGCTTAAGAGCCACTGCCGCCAGCCCATGTAAAAGGGCGTACCGACCAATCACGTAAGAGCCTAAGGGCCAGCCTTAAAATCAAAAACTTAAGGGTCAATAGGCTCGAGTCGAAACCCGACTTGGAGATTGAACCCGGAACAGTTAACCACATATGCCTAAGAACAAAAGCATAAGAGCTTAAGCGCCGGCTTACACTAAAAGGTCATCCCGACCAAACGCGTAAGAGCCTACGGGCCAGCGGAACGAAGCCCGAGGCCGTATAATAGACCTAAGGGTTCTTCTTCCAAAGACCAGTTCATCTGGCTAACGACTGACAAACATCAAAGCGAAGGGAAGTACATGAAAAATGAAGCCGCAAGGCTTCCTTTGATACATATATGCGAAAAAGACAAACTCCATTTACAACGTTCCCTGAAAGTACTATACACGGAATCGGTAAAGGAAGGCCTAATCTACGTCCTCCTCGGGGACTATGGTCCATCGGCCTCTTTCTCGCTATCCTCGCCATCAGACAGAAGGGACTTAGCGTCAAACTCGTCCGCCTTTGCTTGATTTACCACTTCCGAGAGGTCAAAGCCTCTAGCATGAATCTCCTTGAGGGTTTCCCTTCGAGATGTGCACTGAGCATACTCCCTGCTTCTGCCCTTACGGTCAAGAGCCCTCCTCTACTCAGCTCGAGCATCGGCAGCATCCTTCAGATAAATGGCCACTTTCTTATCGGCCTTATTTCGGCTCATTACGGCTTCGGAATGGGCATCCACGACTTCGGCCTTCAACTTCTGAAGCTCAGACTCGAGCCTTGATATCATGTCCGCTCGGACCAAGCTGTTTTCACGAGCTACGCGAAGTTGCACTTCGAAGGCGGAAGCTTTAGACAAAGCGGCCTTTCTGCCACAACCTGAGCATCCACCCGAGCCTTCAATTCATCACACTGACACTTATTTGAGCAATTTCACTCTCGAGGTGTTCCAGGCTCTCCGACTTCTTCTGCAACTAGAATAAACGAAACATCAGCCTCTGGGATTGAAAAGGGAACATGCACCCCTTAGAACAAAATTTACCTTCTTTTCAAGGTAGCTTTCATAGTTCAGGCTTCGACTCGCCTCATACCGCAAGTGTGCCAACTCATCCTCCTTGTCATCGCAAAGGAGCCTAAGGGATTTCTCCCCATCCATGGCTTTCTACAGTACGACCTCACAATGAAGCAGCTCAGATTTGAGCTTGTTTAAAGCCTATGAAGGAAAAACTCAATAAAAGAATAAAAGTTGCAAAAACTAAGAATCAACACGGACGGCCAAAACTAACCTCAGAGTAGAGCCGCCGAGCTTCCTCAAAAGTCACATCCGCTAGTCTGGTTCCATCAACCCAAGTAAAACCACTCCCGGTCGGGACACGGTCGCTCGATACATGCGGTCCCCGGCCTCGAGCATCCCTCGAAGTACCTTTGACGGAAGGAGAAGCCGGCGACAGAGAACCCTCGTTCTTTGCCTCGGGCGCTGCAGGTTCGGCCGATACATCCTCACTAAGCCTCCGGGCTGGACTCATCCTGCTATAAGAATCGTCACTCTGCGGAGGCTCTTTTCGCCTATTATTATTATTCGGCCCCGAAGCTGATGATTCTTCCCCCTCTCCGGGAAGGCACGATCTCACCTCAGAGAACCCACCAACACCTACAAAGACGGAATCAATGCGATTAAAAGGGAATGTTTCCCAAAGAAAAAGCAAAATCGCATAGCACGTACCGTGGTGTTTTGTCTCCCATCTACCATTAGACAGATCTCGCCACTTACGACCATCATAGGTCGAATGGATCGCCAACCTCCGAGCCCAATCTGTCATGTCGGGGACCTTGTAGGGCATCCATGAATTGCTGCAGAAAGGGAATGAAAAACGCATTTATGGAGCTCGCCCCGCCATGAACAAAACAAGTAAAACAACAAAGACACAAGTGTACCACTTACGTGCAAAATTCCATTCTTCGAGAAACGGCAGGAACTCCATCGGGATAATGTCAGCAGTCCGTACTCGGATGAATCGACTCATCCATTCCCGATCCCCGTCTTCTTCATAGTCAATGACGAAAGGCCTAGTGGATCGGCATCGCAGGGTTAGCAGACCTTGATGATGAAAAGGCCGGTACATCCGTATAAGATGACTAAGTGTAAAATCGAGCCCTGCTCCCTCCGCAAAGAATCGCATCATCAGTATTATACGCCAAAACAACGGGTGAATTTGAGCCAAGGTAGCCTGATACTTCTGAAAGAAATCAAGCACAACCCTATCGAGGGGGCCCAGCGCGAAGGGGTACGTGTATACGTTCAGAAACCCCTCGGCACAGTCCATAATGCTCTCTTTCGAGGAAGGTGCAATACTACTTTCTCCCCCCATCCGCACTTTTCTCACTAACTCAAGATGCTCATCTCCTACCAGAGAGGTAAGCTTCGAAGCATACTCCCAATGCCCCTGGGCATTGGGAGGTTTTTCTGTAGGAAAATTCCCCCTCGAAGCAAAATGTCCTAAAGGCAGCTCGCCAGACTCCTGCGATGCACCACCAACAAAGCAGGGATCAGAGGCGGAACTCCCTTCTCCTTGCCGGACGAATCCTGGCACAACAACCATAACTATGGCAAAGTCAGAGAATTGGAGCGAAAAATCAGAGCAAGGATTCCCAAGTTAAAGTAATGAAGAACCTAACACAGAGAGGAGAACTTTACACTTAGGATAGCGGAATCCTCAAAAAAGAGAAGACAAACCTATATATAAAAGCGAGCGGTGACTGTCCGCCCACCCCAAAGGCTAGTTAAAAATACTGGCTAAGCCACTATCACTTTGGGAAGACGTACCGGCGCGATCGCCTCGTTCGTTTTATAACCATGTCATATAATTTATGCGGTCGTACGGCATTTCGGGGATCAAAAACCCCCACATCAACAAGCCCCGAGATGGTACCCAATCTCGAGGACCTCTATCAAAAGGAAGATAGGCTTTAAGGAGCCCTTGACATCGTTACAAGCCTCGAGATGGTACCCGATCTCGAGGACCCTTGTCAAAAAAGAAGGTAGGCTACAAGGAGCCATTGATATCACTAGAAGCCTCGAGATGGTACCCGATCTCGAGGACCTCCGTCAAAAAAAAGATAAGTTCTCAAAAACCTACTCATATGGACTTGACCTCGAGGTGGTACCCTACCTCAAGGATTTCTGCTATTGCAAGTGCGGGTCATTTACCCGATCATCCGGCCCTCGAACTACCTAAGCTTGAGCCAAGTTTTACTCAAAAACTACTTGTAAAACCTTAGGGCTATTTCTCGCCTTCGGGTCTAGTTAAACGTCCTCCCGGTTGTAAGCACGTGATTTTTGCCCTATACGAAATACTCCTACAAAATCCCGAGAAAATAGATTTTTCCTTAATTATTTGCTATTTTAGGAATTTTATAGATTTTTATTAATTGTTTGTATTTTTCTTGCATTTAAATCATGAAAAATACCAAAATATCACGTATGGTGTTTAGGCCTTATCTTTACATTTTTAGGATTAATTAGTAATTACTTATTTTATAAAATTTAAAAATTACAAAAATGCTTCATTTTTACACTTTTTCCTTTTATTGATTTTTCCTCTTTTAATTTAGGATTAAGTAGCTTTTATAATTAGTTAATTAGATTAATTTCACATTTTAAATAATTTAGGATTTTTCAATTTGTAGGATTTTAATTAAAAGAAAAGGAAAATTTAAAATAAAAGAAAGAATTGAAAAAGAAAGGTTTGTCTTGTGAAATTGGGCCAAAATTAATGCTGAGCCCAAAGCCTATACCCAAATCTGCCCAAACCCAATAACCCACTCAAAGCCCAATCTCCCTACCCAAATACCCATTACCCGTTGCCCTAATCCCTCACATAAAAGGGGAGTTAAGGCACAAAATAGAAGAGATTGGAGAGATAGACCCCAACAACGAAAAGGGCGGACCCTTTTTCCTGTTCTTCATCAGTAAGACACAAATCAGAAGGAGACCCTTTTTTGGATAGAGAGCAGCGGCGCTCTTGAAGAGAAAAACCAGAACTAGCATCCTATCCATCTTCCATATTCTCTTTCGATTTCCATGGAAGAATACACTCACCTTCACCCACAAGAAGCTCATAATCGAAGATAGTTAAAGTTGCTGTTGCGTTCACCACTGCTGTGTGCCTCCATTTTCTGGGTTTCCAAGTGATGTTTCGGAACTAAAATGCTGATGTATAGGCTGTATTTGCGGATTTTCTGCTTTGCTGAGTTCCAACTTTCCTTCACCTGGCCTTCATTTGTTAAATCTTAGTCAGTTCATGAGCAATTAGGTACATATCTCAGATTTGTATTTCCTCTTTGACTTACAATGAAATACTGGCTATTTTTCTAAATTCATTTACTGTGATTGATTGAATCTGCTTTCTATTTTGTATGGAACATAAGTAGATGTTTAGTTTGATTTAGTTAATACCTAAAATAGGTTGTTGATCTAATTAATGATTTGAAATTGATTCTGTGACTGAAAATGCGATAGATCCCATGTGTTTAGGTTGAATTCATGTCCGTATGCTTCTTCACTAAGCACATGCTGCTTTGTTTTGACCTTTACCAACTGAAATATGAGTATTATCCTTGTTCTTTTTTTTTTCTGATAAGTCAAAGTCGGGTATTGCCCTTTTGACTTCATTCTAGATTTGGTCGATGCTATTGTGCCATTTTGTTGCCAGTTTTTTTTATTCTTGGTAGACATGGCTTTTACTGTTTGAGTATAGATCAATACTTGGAAAAGTTTTGAATGGTGAGCAATTGACAGTGTATTGCGATTCGACTCTCTAAGAGTCGAAAGTTGGTTGAGCTTTGCTTCGAGATTGGTTGAGCTTGTGCTGAATTTGTCATTATTGAGGATATTTTCAGTGTATTTGATGTACTAATATGGAGTTATTATCCATTCTGGTCTCATAAGCTTTACCTCATTTTTAAGCTATTATAATTTCAGAAATTTTCATTATATTAATAGAGTCGGATAAGGCATAGTGTATCACCCCAGACATATATATAATTAATAGCCTTATTGAAACATCAAATTAGTTTTAAATATGAACCTCTTAAGTTTGCTTTAGTTGAGAACAATCCTTTAAAAGTAATTTGAGGTGTGCCATACATAAACAAAATCCATAACTTATGGCCCTCACTTAATTAATTTTAATCTTTAGAAATCGAGGCGTGCCATTTAGTTGAATTCCATGGCCCTCGCAAAGTTAAAAACGAGTTAGCTGCTTTAGGCGTGTTATTTAATAATACTACCTTCCTAAATTCGGGTGCACATTTATGTGACCCAAATCCAAATCTCAACGAAGTCGAAATGTGTCAAAAACCGCAGGTGCATTTATGTGACGTGGTTCGAGACGCGTTTTCACGACGTTGTAATTCTCTTTAAAAATAAATAATAAAAGCGATTTAAATTTAAAAAGCACATAATTTAAAACATGTATTAAAATCATATTTTTAGCCAATTATAATAATTTTAGCGACTGTGCTAGAACCACGGGATCCGGGGGTGCCTAACACCTTCCCTCGGGTCAACAGAATTCCTTATTCAAAATTTCTGGTTCGCAGACTCCAATTGGGAAGTCGAAATTTTCCTCGATTTGGGATTCAAGTTAAACCGGTGACTTGGGACACCAAAAGCCAATCCTATCCCAAGTGGCGATTCTGAAAATCAAATAAATAATCCCATTTCGAATAATGTCACTTTAAATGGAAAAAACTCCCTTATACATTTATCCTTCGGGGTAGATGTGTAAAAATGAGGTGTGACAGCTCTGGCGACTCTGCTGGGGAAACGAACCCAGAATTTCGATTCAGGGTCCAAGAATTCGAGCTTAGTATAATTGTTATATTTGGCTTTATCTGATTTTTCTACATGTTCCATGCTATATGTGCTAAATGCTTTACTGCTTTGATATTATCTGAATTGTATATATAAAATTGTTACGAAACCCTTCTCTTCTCATCTCCGGGGATGTGCTCACTGGTTGAGACTCTCTATTCTGTTAGTGTCAATACCTTAAAATAAGAGAGAGGCCGGACAAGTTACTAAGCTGGATGGCTTTTTGGTTCCCGGTACATAGTCCCCTCCTCGACTCGAGTTGTCCGCTCGGGTACACAGTCTAGAACATATACTCAGGTTTTGAACCTAGAATAACTCGACCTCATGCCGGATCCCTAGTAGGACGTTTGTTTGCATCATGTGCATTTGACTTAGGGGACTCAACACAGGGGTTGGGTCCGTCTAGGACAGGTGACCTAAAATAAATTGACCATCCTGATGCATCCTACGTGCTACTTGCGCATTTATTTGCTCGGCTTTGCATGTTGATCGGGTTGACTAATTGAGTAAAAATTGAGAAAAATAAGCAGTGTTAGGACTAAGTGAGGGTGACCATTTGAGAAAAACCAATGCCCAAATAGTACCGAAACGCTGCCAGATTTTTGAAAAATAAAAAATGAAAAAGAGAAAATATTTGAAAGAAAACAAAAACATAGAAAGAAAAATGTTGTTCAACATAGTTTTTGGCAAATCTGCCCGAACTACGCTGGTTTGATTCTCACCGGATGTGAGATACGTAGGCAACCCTCATCGGGTCCAACCACCCTTTTGCAAAAAATAGCCAAAAATACCAAAATTTTAATTTTGTCACAAAATAAGTCGGGTGATGTCATTCTTGTTTAAAATAAGCCGAATGTCCCCAAAAGGGCGCCGGAAGTTTTTTTTTGCAAGAACAGCCACCCTGAGTCATTTTTGAATGGTTTGCGGGTACAACCTTAAAATCTTCCTCCCAGAAGTGCTGAAAGGCCGTATCTGCAAAACCAAGTCCTTATTTTTTTATTTATAAATAAAGGAAATTTTGGAAATATAGCCACTTTTTCCTTTTTAGGTCAAAATAAATCATTAAAATACTCCTTAGATGTCTTTCTTTCATAAATAAATAAAAAAAATAAATTTTGAAAAATTGAGTCCAAAAAATATTTTTGCTCAAAAATCCAAATCATTTTCGTAAAAGTCCCTCTTCCGAAAATTAAGAGGCAACTTTCAAAATAAAAAAAAATAAAAATATATTTTTCTTTCGTGTTAGAAAAAGAGAAAATAAATGAAAATTCAAACAAAAATATTCTTTCTACTTCTAAAATTCTCAAAGTTCCAATAAGAAGAAAAGGATTTTTTTTTAGAAGTCTTTCTTTCAAAAAACAAAAAGAAAAATAAAAATCAAAAATCAAAATCAAAATATTTCCCTTTTTCCTTCTAAAGCATTTCTTTCAAAAAAAAAAGAGTTAGTTTCTTTACCTTATTTGCAAGAACTACGCTTGGTCTGATTCATGCGGGATCATGATACGTAGGCAATCTCCATAGGATTCGACCGTAACCCTAAGGAAAAAAAGAAGAAAATACAAGGGGAGGAAGTAAAGGAAAACAAGAGAGGAAAAGAAAGGCAAAAAGAGAAAATAAGGAATTAAGAGAAAACCCATAGCAAAAGAAAAGGGAAAAGCAGAAAATGAAAACAGAGGAAAAGAAAAATGAGAGAAAAATAGAAGGAGAAAGAAAAGCAAGAAAAACAAAGAGTAGAAATCAAAAGAAGATAGAAAAAAAGGAAAAGCCGGGATGACGCATGCAACCAGTGCAAACATGTAAACATCCGTTTAACTGTATAAGTGCATCACACCCCAATGTGCGATTACCTATCTGTTATTTGTCTCAAACTAACCGTGTGTTGCTGTCAATTGCAGCCTAGCTTTTTGAAACGGTGGTTGGTTGTGGTAAGCTGGCATCACATCAATACTTTACCAGATCGAAAGGAAGTGTGGAAATGTCTACAGAAATGACTTTGCCCGCAGTTCCCATCTCTGAGGACAGCCCCATCTCGGGGATCCCGGCCTCTGAGTCCCTTACAGCTGAAGAAAATTGGGTATTGCGCCTGCGACTCACGGAAATGTGGGATGCTTGGAACAACGGAAAGGAACCCCCAAGCACCATCCCCGGATTCCCGGAACTATTTCCTAGATCTGGAGGTGCTACTACTGTCCCCATCAGCCATCCAAACACTCCTTTGGGTCAACCTACCATAAATGCTCATTTCTTCGGAACACCTTCTGAGGTTCGCCCCCAGGTGTTCCCGTTTGGACCTGCTCCCAACATCTTTACGGCTCCACCATGCTCCGCGACCACACCACCATCGCTACCCAGGCATGTTGTCGACTCTTCAGTTTTCACATTCCAAAATCCTGTCTTTCAGGCTGATCCTCCTCATTATACTCAATATACCTACTCTCAGCAGCCACCATACGAGCTTACACCGGGGCAGGACAAAACCCACAAAGCCCCAGAGCTGGATGAGATGGCAAAGAGAATGAGAAGCCTCGAGCAGAGCTTAAAAAATATGCAAGGCTTGAGTTGGCAAAAGAGTGTCTCCTATACAGACCCGTGTATGTTCTCGCATGTACGTTTGTCGTCAGGACTCAAAACACAAAAATTTGAGAAGTATGACGGACACGGTGACCCCATTGCTCACTTGAAGAAGTATTGCAATCAGTTATGGGGAGCCGGTGGCAGAGAAGAATTGTTGATGGCATATTTCGGGGAAAGCTTAATTGGCATCGCTTCAGAGTGGTATATGGACCAAGATCTCTCACGTTGGCATATTTGGGGCTCGAGACTTTGTTCGACAATTTCAGTACAACATAGACATCGAGCCAGACAGGAACACCTTAGCGAATCTAAAGAAAAAGCCTTTAGAAAGTTTCCGCGAATATTCTATTAAGTGGCGCGAACAGGCGCCAAGAGTGAAGCCTCCGATGGATGAGGTAGAGATGGTCACTGTTTTCCTTCAAGCCCAGGAAGCAGACTATTTTCAGAACATGATGTCGGCCATGGGCTAACCTTTTGCAGAGGCGATTAAGATTGGTGAAATGGTGGAGAATGGTCTGAAGACAGGAAGAATCTTGAGTCAGTCGGCAATGGTCTGAAGACAGGAAGAATCTTGAGTCAGTCGGCCATTAGGGCAACCTCCCAAGCCATCCAAGGCGGGTCAGGAGGAATGGCCAAAGGTAGTAAGAAAGAAGAAACGGTTATGGCAGCCTCAGGGGCAAGAAGATACCGGGCTCCTAGACCCATGTTTTCTGAGAGAACCTCTCAACACTTCTACCCTCATCCTGACATGGCTTATGCCCCACAACCATATGCGGTCATGAACGCTCAATCTTTTGCCCGACCGCAGCCGCATGCCAACAGAAATCAACCTCCATTCCCAAGAGATCAGCCTCCCCACCAGAACCACTATGATCCCCGACCTCCGCAGAATAACTTCCGTCCTCGAGAACCACCCAGGAGACCAAACTTTACCCCAATTGGTGAATCTTACTCCAGTATATTCCCGAAACTTGTCCAAATGGGTCTACTGCAGCCAGTTCCTCAGAACAGACAAAACCCGGCATCGCCTGCCTACAGGGCTGGTGTCAGGTGTGCATACCATTCAGGGGCAGAGGGTCATCATACAAATGACTGTTGGACTCTGAAACAAGCGGTGGAGAACTTAATAGAGCAAGGGAAAATTGTGTTGAGGGATGAGGATGTCCCAAAGGTGACCAATAATCCGCTACCCGCTCACAACAACGGGCAGTAATCGGGATGATCTGTGAGGACAGAGAATTCGATCCAGCCTTAAAAGCTATAATTGCTATTGCCGATGCAGAAAGAAAGCCCGAGGTGGCCCCGAAGCAAGAGAAAGGGGAAAAGAAGAGCAAAATCACCAAGACAGAACCAAAAAAGAAAGTTGATTTGAAAAAAGGAACATAAATGTATGTACCCAAGCAAGCCTATGTGGTACGGGGGGCAATCAAACCACCTCGGCTGAGGGAGCCAGTGGTTATTGGACGCGTACCACAGAAGCCTATGACGAACCCTGCTACGGTACCATGGAATTATCATCAGACGGTAGTTACGTACAAGGTTAAAGAGATCTTGGGTGAGCTGCTAGAAAAACCCCCTGTGGAGGAATATTCGAACGAAGAGGAAGTAAACAATGCCGCCAGAAGGCGTTTCCCGCTTAAGAAGCCTGTGAATGCTGAGGAAGCCGAAGTGTTCTTTCAAAAGATGAAAATGGCCGATTATGAGATGGTACATTTGTACGAAACTTTTGTCAAGCCTAAGTACAGTAAAAAGGAAGATGATAAGGTGTTCACAGCTGAAGAAAGTGAGGAAATACGTGGGGCAATGAGGAGAATGCTCTACGAAGCCCACACGGTCCAGCCGGGAGAAGGGACTAGCACCGCTGAGGTGCTCTACATGGGACCAGATGCTAAACTCCAAGATTGGAAGGCTACGCCATTCCCGATCAGGCGGGAGTCCCGGTAGACCTGTCCTGCTACTTTTTCTGCATCCCGAGTTATTCCAGGGTGTAACTCGGATGTTTCCTGTAGTTTTCTTGTCTTTAAATTCCCGAATGTGAACCCTGTTATCTTCAAAATTCCAAAAAATGAAATCAAAACTTCGTTCATTTTTCTTTCTAATTTTGCTATTTTTCTCCTTCATTTTCTTCTCTTTAGTTCTAATAATGCAGCTTTAAATAACATGACATGCTTGCGGACTTCATGCCTAGACCCCAAAACGCTGTCAGATTTCGAAATCATGAATCAAGAGTCGGAATGCAAAGAAGGTAACCTTGAGGAAATAAAACAAAGAATTGGAACAATTGAAGGAAAATTGGTTCGCGGATCGGAAAGGTCCATACATTACAACAAAAGAGTGTGATGTACTCAGGGCACATCCGGGCAGTTGTACCAACAAAGAATGGCCCGCGCCTACAACAAGAAGGTGCCTCCCAAGAATTTTGAAGTAGGACAACTCGTATTAAGACGCATTCTCCCTCGTCACCAGGAAGCCAAAGGAAAATTGGCTCCTAACTGGAAGGGTCCATACATAATCCGGAAGATATTGCCAAAAGAAGCACTGTATTTGGAAGATATCAAAGGAAATGATCCCGAAGCAGCAGTCAATGCAGATGCAGTAAAAGGTATTACGTCTAGGCCTCCTGTAGTGACGGCTTTTGTGCAATTGAGATGACGAAGGCTTTTCTTCTCGCTATCCAAACACTATTAACCCTTCGTAAACCCATTTGAGCCGGTTACCCTGCTTTGGCTACCCTCTTTGGAACCCGGAAGTATGAAAAGAAAAGAAAAAGAAAAAGAAAAAGAAAAAGAAAAGAAAAAGAAAAAAAAAAAGAAAAAAAAAAAGAAGAAAAGGAAAAGAAAATATGATGGAAAAAGAGAAAAAGAAAAAAAAAAGAAAAAAAAAAAAATAAGATATGATGAAAAAAAAAATTATTTTCCTGAACTACGTTTGACTTGATTCCGAAAGGANATTCAATAACCCACTCAAAGCCCAATCTCCCTACCCAAATACCCATTACCCGTTTCCCTAATCCCTCACATAAAAGGGGAGTTAAGGCACAAAATAGAAGAGATTGGAGAGATAGACCCCAACAACGAAAAGGGCGGACCCTTTTTCCTGTTCTTCATCAGTAAGACACAAATCAGAAGGAGACCCCTTTTTGGATAGAGAGCAGCGGCACTCTTGAAGAGAAAAACCGGAACTAGCATCCTATCCATCTTCCATCTTCTCTTTCGATTTCCATGGAAGAATACACTCACCTTCACCCACACGAAGCTCATAATCGAAGATAGTTAAAGTTGTTGCTGCGTTCACCACTGCTGTGTGCCTCCATTTTCTGGGTTTCCAAGTGATGTTTCAGAACTAAAATGCTACTGTATAAGCTGCATTTGCGGATTTTCTGCTTTGCTGAGTTCCAACTTTCCTTTACCTGGCCTTCATTTGTTAAATCTTAGTCAGTTCATGAGCAATTAGGTACATATCTCAGATTTCTATTTCCTCTTTGACTTACAATGAAATACTGGCTATTTTTCTAAATTCATTTACTGTGATTGATTGAATCTGCTTTCTATTTTATTTGGAACATAAGTAGAATGTTTAGTTTGATTTAGTTAATACCTAAAATAGGTTGTTGATCTAATTAATGATTTGAAATTGATTCTGTGACTGAAATTGTGATAGATCCCATGTGTTTAGGTTGGATTCATGTCCGTATGCTTCTTCACTAAGCACATGCTGCTTTGTTTTGACCTTTACCAACTGAAATATGATTATTATCCTTGTTCTTTTTTTTCTGATAAATCAAAGTCGGGTATTGCCCTTTTGACTTCATTCTAGCTTTGGTCGATGCTATTGTGCCATTTTGTTGCCAGTTTTTTTTTATTCTTGGTAAACATGGCTTTTACTGTTCGAGTATAGATCAATACTTGGAAAAGTTTTGAATGGTGAGCAATTGACAGTGTATTGCGATTTGACTCTCTAAGAGTCTAAAGTTGATTGAGCTTTGCTTCGAGATTGGTTGAGCTTGTGCTGAATTTGTCATTATTGAGGATATTTTCAGTGTATTTGATGTACTAATATGGAGTTATTATCAATTCTGGTCTCATAAGCTTTACCTCATTTTTTAAGCTATTATAATTTCAGAAATTTTCATTATATTAATAGAGTCGGATAAGGCATAGTGTATCACCCCAGACATATATATAATTAATAGCCTTATTGAAACATCAAATTAGTTTTAAATATGAACCTCTTCAGTTTGCTTTAGTTGAGGACAATCCTTTAAAAGTAATTTGAGGTGTGCCATACATAAACAAAATCCATAACTTATGGCCCTCACTTAATTAATTTTAATCATTAGAAATCGAGGAGTGCCATTTAGTTGAATTTCCATGGCCCTCGCAAAGTTAAAAACGTGTTAGTTGCTTAAGGCGCGTTATTTAATAATACTACCTTCCTAAATTCGGGTGCACATTTATGTGACCCAAATCCAAATCTCAACGAAGTCGAAATGTGTCAAAAACCGCGGGTGCATTTATGTGACGTGGTTCGAGATGCGTTTTCACGACGTTGCAATTCTCTTTAAAAATAAATAATAAAAGCGATTTAAATTTAAAAAGCACATAAGTTAAAACATGTATTAAAATAAGATTTTTAGCCAATTATAATAATTTAAGCGACCGTGCTAGAACCACGGGATCCAGGGGTGCCTAACACCTTCCCTCGGGTCAACAGAATTCCTTATTCAGAATTTCTGGTTCGCAGACTCCAATTGGGAAGTCGAAATTTTCCTCGATTTGGGATTCAAGTTAAACCGGTGACTTGGGACACCAAAAGCCAATCCTATCCCAAGTGGCGTCTCTGAAAATCAAATAAATAATCCCATTTCGAATAATGTCACTTTAAATGGAAAAAAAACCCCTTATACATTTATCCTTCGGGGTAGATGTGTAAAAAGGAGGTGTGACATCGGTTACTTTAATCCAGGGGTTATCTGAACCCAGGCGAACCCTCGTCCATGGTCTATCTGCAATGCCTTAAAAGTTATCTCCGATCTAAGTTCAAAGCAAGTTTTCAGGTCACCCGAGCTTGAGCAAACTCTCACTCGGGGACTGCTTTCGAGAGCCTAAACGCTATCGTTATTCTCGCACGATCAAGTGAGTTCCCCCTCGAGGACTATCGATGTGGTCTGAAAGGTTAGGTTTCGTTCTATAAATTCGAAGCCCTATTTTCACTCGGCGGTCCCGGCGGCCTAAGCTTGTATCTATCCAACCCGGGCTCATCCGAGGGATGACAAAGGGCTCCGCAGGATATCGTGCTAATCAATCAGGAACCAAGGAAATACCTAAACCCGGGCCCGATATTCGGACCGATCGGTAGAGTCATGCACTCAGATTCTTCACAAACGCAAATAAAGGAAAATCCAACATAAATCAGAAATGAAATGAAGAAACTTCTTTGCATTAATAAACGTTGATTACAAAAAGCCCATGAAGGGACCTTACTCACGATTACAAAAGCCCACGAAGGGTCCTTATACAGAAACAAAGAAGCAAAAGTAACAGCTAAAAGTCTAGTCTACTCTCGGGGGAACATCCTCGGGAGCAATGCCTTTGAGAATCGTTTTTTCGGGTCCCCGCCTCGACCTTCCAAACGGCACCTTCAAGGATGAGGAAGAAGCAGAAAACGATGAAGAAGCAGAAAAAGATGAAGAGGGGGTCGTGGCTCTCCAAAGAGCAAAAGCTCTTAGCTGGCCTTGCCGGCACGGCTACTTTGAGTCCACTTCTTGGAACATTGTGCCGTGCAGGTTAGTAGCTGGTAGTGCCGCTTCACTCCATGGAAAGCAAAAGGGGTGAAGTGCCACACCCAGCCGAAGTAGGGAGGTGAGCAGCTGTGTAAAGTTCGAACATCCTCCGGAGCAGCTGTGTAAAGTTCGAATATCTTCCTGAGTAGGAAAAAATCCAATGCCCCCTCCGCTCATCGTCTCGAGCCAACGACGACAGCAGTAACAACAACAACAACAATAACAAACCAGTGCCGTAACACAACTGACAAGAACGTCCTCGTATGACCTTGCGGCCACAAGCTTTAAACATGGGAAATAAAATGGGATAAAGATGAAGAGAAGTAAGGAGTAGAAGATAGTTGAAGAATGACTGAATGAAGTTTTGGTTCAAGAAAGCTTCCATTTATAGAAAGGAGGGTGTAACCAACAGCGCAATCAATGTCTTGGGAGATCGGATCGGCAGGTGCAGTCAATGCCTGTTGGAAAACAGATCGGCGGCGATATTATCGCCTTGAGAAAGTAAACTGGCACTACATCAAGTGTTTCTCGTAAAGACGTGTCGATGGGACGTCTCAGTTATTGGAAAAGCTGATGTCATGAGCATGACATCATCGCAAGAGGCTCGAGGGGATTGGTGTCAAGATCGTTTCTTATCATTTTATTCTAAGAAACACGGGGACTATCTGTATACGGTAAAAATTAGAGGGCTCGATTTTGTGATCATTAGGGTGCCTAAAAAAAGACCACCCCCGGGAGGCTCGAAGTCTAGCTCGGAGTTCGCCCCCGAGGGTTCGTGATGATCGACATCGAGGCAGTACAAACCAACGACTGCGACGCACCAGCGAAAAGTTCCCAAGGCACATGATCAAGACTCACAAAGCCTGCAAGGGAAACACTAGTCTGTACCAGACTAGTAAGTAGTTGTTCCAGCTATGTTTCTTTGTAATAATTACTCATGTACTATGATGGGATTTCCCTCCTTATATAAAGGGGATCCTTGTCATTTTGTAAAGTGATGAAACACACAAGATACTTCATTCAATAGAAGAACGTTCTTTCTGCTCTTTAACTTAAACATACGGTCTATTTGGCTATGTGGCTTACATTTATGCTCTATTTACATTTATTGTATATCATTAATCGTTCTTCACTTATTGCTCGTTATTGATCATAAAGAGCCGCAATCACAACCCTAATAGTTGTTAATCCTCCATCGACCGCCCTTAGCCGGCCATCTAACTTGGCATCGAGGCCCCGCACGCGCTAGCTCGAGGCCCCGATTCTCAACGGTTTGGTTTGGTTTCAAAGCCATCTTCAATCTCTTATATCATTTTCTAATCTCGTCACTTAGCATCTACTGCTTAACAACTAGCATAAAAATAGATCACATATTTTTAGAACCACAAAATCAAATCTAATTGTTATTACCATTTTTAAGGTAAACACTTTACTTGAACGTATGGTTGTCAAAGCTTGATGCACCTTTCCATCGGCATCTTTTGGATCTAAGTCATATAAATCTCCTCTTCTACTCCCTTTTGGCAGTAAATTCCTTGTTTTCTTGTCCTTAACAACAAATTCATAGTCAGTAAATTCCAATAAACATTCATTATCACTCGCAAGTTCACTCACAGATAGTAAATTTTTCTTTAACTTAGGTACAACTAGAACAAACTTTAATTGTAGATTTTTTTCCAATTTCTTTATTCCCAACATGTGTAATTTTGAGTCGTTTTCCATCACCTATCATAAATGAGTTTGGGTCATGGAATAAGACAGAATAGATTAGATTACCTGTTGATTGTACCATATGACGACTTGCTCCAGAGTCCATGTAGAGGTTATTATCAGTTTGCTCAGTGATAGATGAGGTTAAGAGCTTGTGGTATTTCTTGTTGAGATTGATATGAATAATCCCACCTATAAAAACATAAAACAGTAGTATGATTATTTCTTCCACAGATCTGACATGGATTTGATTGTGATTGTTGTCCCTTCTGATTATTTGTTGCACCACCAAGTTGTTTGGGATTTGAGTAATTGTTGAATCTAGGACCAAAGCCTCCTCTTCCTCTAGCTTGTCCTCTTTCTCTATATGAATTTCCTCTGCCTTTACCAAAAAATCCTTGTGTTTTTTGAACTTGGAAAGCCATTGCTTGATCTAATATATCTTTTTCGCCATCTTCTTCTCTCATCTCGAAACCACTTAGGGCATTGGCAAATTGAGTGAATGTTGGAAATGGAGGTTTACCCAACATTACAGTCCTTAGAGTCTTGTATTTATTTCCTAGACCCTTTGCAAAGTATATAACTTTATTATCTTCATCCAAAGGTTTGTGTATAGCAGTAAGACTATCACAAATTCCCTTGAATTCTTTAACATAATCATCCACCGTCTTTGAACCCATCTTGATACTTTGGAGTTGTTGATTCAATTGGAACTCCTTATCCTTGCTAGCATGTAGAAAATTATCCTCAAGACTTTGCCAAATTGTTTGGCCGAGGTGCAGCCAATGATGAGGAATCGACTCCTCAAATTGTTCCCGTGAGCTAACTTCTAACTCAAGGAATTTTGGATTAGGGATTTCCTCCCCTTGTTTGTTTGTCTGGACAGCAGGAGGTGGATCCTTGCTGATTATATCTCCAACT
The DNA here is from genome assembly GCF_001879085.1 of Nicotiana attenuata. Taxonomy (NCBI): domain Eukaryota; kingdom Viridiplantae; phylum Streptophyta; class Magnoliopsida; order Solanales; family Solanaceae; genus Nicotiana; species Nicotiana attenuata. Next base: position 154,888 of record NW_017670895.1, on the reverse strand, counting down.
TTCAGTGTTCGCATTAACTGAGTTATTTAGGTTTTCCAAACTAAATAGTTAGAGGCTTTTAATTGATGAAGGGAGGCATAAGATAAGGAGAGACTAGCAGACGTTTCAGCAGCCATAGCAGCGTAAAGATAGACGTCAGGATTCACAATTAATCTTGGTTAGAACCAAGCTCTTGATACCATGAAGAAATAAGCAAACCAGGGAAACAAAGAACAAGAAAAAACTTTATTTATAAGGCTTTCCCTTAGTGTTTACACATCTCGCTCTCTTGGTATAAATAATAAGATACGCATAAACCTTTTCCTAAAAACAAACAACTTTGTAAAGGTAAAACCTATACGACTCCTAACTGCCAACTTTATTATTTTACAAGGAGTTGGACTCTAGTTGAGAGTTTGATACACACTTACTTTCAGCTTTTAGTAAGATTAAGAAGTCTAAATCTGAATATTAATATGTGTATTAAGATTAAAACAGTTGAATCTGAATACACATTTGAATTTTAAGATGTTGTATTAAGACCTAAATACTAAATATCTACGATTATTTGTTTTCTCTATATCTGAATGTGTAAATATTTTTTTTATTTAAGAAATTAATAAGTATAAAATCAAATCAAATAGTACTAATTAATTTAATATTATATTAATAAAATGTTTTAAAAATTATATGGTAGGTGGTGGTTATGATGGCTAACCGTGGTGGTTGCAAGTGCCGATTGGGTAGTAGCTGATGGTGGTGTTGTTTGATAGTGGTGATTATGGATAGTAGATGGTGGAGGACAGTAATAGTTAACAGTGGTGTTTGATGATGGTGGTGACTCATAATAGTGATGAGTGATATATAGTGGTGGTTGATAGCGGTGATTGGTGATTGTTGTGGTAACGGTGATTGGTGGTGATGGTTCTAAATGATGGCTAGTGGTAGTGACAACTGACATTCATGCTTGTAGTGTTGGTGATTGTGGCTGAGGATGGTGGTAATGTGTGATGGGTAGTGGGTGGTGGTAGTCTCTAATGGTATGGACAGCGATAGCAGTGGCGACGGTGATTAGTGAAGAAAGTATAGGAGTATAGTGAAAGATCATGTTTACAAAACTTTTTGAATGTATAACATATTAATGATATTAAGACTTTGTTATAGATCTTAATCATCAAGATCTATTCAGATCCATTAAGTGATTATAAAATTAAAAAAAATATCTTTATGGTTAAGATCTGAATGATTAATATTTAGATCTAAAATAAACACAATTAATAATCGAGATCTGAATAATTAAAATTTCGATGACCTCCTTTAAATGCTAACAAATGATGCCTTAGCCCCTTCTCATAGAAGGCTTAATTTATAGAGTTGAAATTACTAAATATAGTCATCTTATGCATTCGAACTCATCATTTTCATACCTAAAATACACATACACGCGAGAACAAGAAGTCCCATATTCTTAACTCTATTTCAATGTATTGCCAATGTCAAGCACAAAACGATACTTCACGTCCGATTTCACAAGACGCTCTAAAGCTGTATTCACGTAGTCCATTGGCACGACTTCAACATTTGGTGTAATGTTTTGCTCTGCCGCGAAATTTACCATCTCTTGTATTTCCTTCATCCCTCCTACAACACTCCCTCCTACTAGCTTCCTACCTGTTTTTCACATTATTCAATTGTGTATCATTGTTTGCAGTTTAATCAGAATGAGAATAGATAGAAATCGCGGGTCAACCATCACAAGCTTCCCATTAGTTTTCAACAAATTAATCAATGGCAAAAGAGGGTGAACTGCAGAGACAGTATCAATGATACCGTCAAGTGAGCCCACTGCGGCCTGCTCATACATGTACAAAACCAAAATTAATAACCAAACTAGTTTGAAATTGAAGCGTAGTTAGTTGACTGGTTGAGGTAAGGACAAAAATTAATATTCTTATGTCAAACTCCCGTTTAAGATTGAAGCATAGTTGATTGATTGATCGAGGTATAAAGTCAAAAGTCAAATTCACCTGCATTTGGTCAGGGTCACGACTAACCAAAAATGAGTCTGCACCCAAACGCTCAATTGCTTCTTGTTTTTTATTAGCAGATGTACTAATCACACTCACTTTAGTTCCAAATGCCTTTGCGAATTTCACAGCCATATGGCCGAGACCACCAAGACCAACAACACCAATGCGCATTCCGGGCTTATCAAGTCCATAGTATTTCAACGAGCTGTATGTTGTAATTCCAGCACATAGTAAAGGAGCGGCTTCTATTGGAAAATTCTCTGGCCAATGAACTACATAATGTTCATCAGAAACCATGATATCGGAGTAACCTCCATACGTTATAGTTCCATCAGAGTAAGTACCATTGGATGTCATTATTTGATCATGACAGTAATTTTCGAGATTGTTGGTACAGTTTTCACATTCGCGACATGATCCTACAAAGTATCCAACCCCTACTTTGTCTCCGACTTTAAACTTTTCCACTTTGCTACCAACTTCGGTTACCACACCGACAATCTCATGCCTGAAAAACAATTGAGATTGTCAAAAGTTTTGATCTCATTAATTCAAAATTATAATGGCATCTAAGACATAACATGTTACCTAGTTTCACTTTAAAGTTGCAAGATGAAGGTAATAGGTAATTGAACAGCTACACATCTTATCCTTGAGATAAATCGCGCTAGATAGTAAAACACATCAAGAACACATTATAAAAATAAAGAGTTAATACACTAAAACCCCCTAAAACTATCACGCTTTTGTCAGTATCCAAAATCCCGAATAGTTTAAGTTGGAAACTGACAAAAACGTAATAGTTTAGGGAATTTTAATTTTAACTCAAAAAATAAATTAGCAGTCCTAACTCCTGTGCCCCCTATGCCCCCTCCACTCAGGTATTTCCTTGGGATTAAAGACAACTTTTGCTCTAGTATTAACATACTCTTCTTGAGATTCAAATTTTTTTTACCATATAGTCCAAACATTTAATAGAAAGAAAAAGTAGCCCAGATTAGGATTTATCACAAATATCAATATGTTTGTAGTATATCTGGCGCGGACCCAAGATTTTAACGTGATGGCGATACCATTATTTTTTTCCATTAGTGCTATATAATTATTTTTAAGGTATACATACATATATTTCTGCCAGAATTAGGGGGATACTTACCCAGGTATAACGGGATACTTGCTGGTGCCCCATTCATTCTTGAGCTGATGAAGATCAGAATGGCAAATTCCACAATACAAAATTTTGAACTGCACGTCTTTCTCACCCGTGACTCTGCACCCATTTCAAACCAAATTAAACCTCAATTATACTTTTCCAAACCCAAAAATTCATTTTTTAAAAGAATGATAAAAATCTTGAGAAATTTAAAGAATTACCTTCTTGAAAAATTGAAAGAAGAAAGAACACCAGAAGTGTCTTTAGCTGCCCATCCAAAGGCCTTTACTGGATGCTCATTCTCATGTGATTTTTCCATTTTTTGATGATTCTTGTTTTTGAGGTTACGTACTATGTATAGCAATAATAAGAAAGAGAAGTGCATGCTACTGCTGCCTCCACGTTAGGGGTGGGTATCGGTCGGTTCGATTGTGAATGTTATCGGGTAGGCATATCGGTTATCGGTTTACAAATATGCTAAACCGATAACCGAACCGATAAGATATCGATTATCAGGTATCGGTTAATCGGTTATTGATCGTACTCGATTCGGTTATCGGTTTACCTGATAAGAATCAAAAACATCCAAATATTTCATGCTTTTATTATAGAAATCATGATCATATTGTTCAAAGAAAGAAACTGAATTTGTGTTCTTAAGAAAAGAGGGGTTAAATTTCTACTTTAGAAAATAAAATTTTCTTTGCATGTGAAAATCCCATGAGTGATCTCAATTTTCAGAGCAAGAAATAAGTCATTCAACAATCTAATCTTACTAACTATCTCACTGCGGGCGGGCATAATTCATAGGAAAATAATAAAATCCGGATCTTATAAATGCAAAGAATCAGTGCAACAAAAGAAATAAATAGAAAAACTAAAAATCTGAACAATTAATTCTTTAAGGTTTAAAATTTAAAATTTTAACTGAAGAATTAAGATGAAAAATTCAAAAAAGTTTAAAACTTACTCAAATGACTAAGGTCTGAAGATGAAGAGTGAGAGAATTGAGAGAATGAAGCCATAAGGTGGCTTTATATACTCAGTGGATAAAAATATAATTTTGATAAAGCTTATTGGGCTATCGGTTAAACCGTTAATAAAATTGGGTAAACCGAGACCCAACCGATAACCCAATAGTCAAAAAATATTAAACCGTTACCGAACTATTTACCCAATAACCCGATATCGATAATCCAATAGCATATTATCGGTTCGGGCTATCGGTTATACCCGATATATGCCTCGTCTTACTCCACGTTGCAATACCTAATTCAATTATCTTATACCTAATTGCAAGACTAAATACTTTGGTGGATAGACTTGCCAACTACAGAAGTCCCAAAACCAAAAGTGCACATGATGCTAGAAACAAATTTTGAAATAGCATAATACACCTCAAAAAGCTATGCCAAATCTTATAATAGGCCAAAAATAGTCAAAAATCTAAATTAACACACTTCTAAATGTGATTCTATGATAAATTCCTTTTTCGCATTTTTCATTAAAGTAACAATTATAGTTTATTAAATACTCGACGAAAATCAAAAGTATTCATTTTTGACAGCCTTATGGAATCAAAACAACTAGGAAGTACATTTAAGTGAGCCTTTTCAACTTACCACAAAATATAAGGATCATTTTTGTTGTTTTCGCTCACATTTTAGGTGTGTTTTTAACAAAAAATGATCAACATTATTTTTGTGAAAAGTGAAGCAAAGTAAAATGTTTTTTATGTAACAAAACAAAGAATACTGACTTTTGGATAATGCCTACAAAGCTAGATGAACACAACAATAATAACATATTCATAGCTTGAATTCATAGCCTGTCTTAGTAAATAGATTCAATACCAACAACAATAATAACATATTCAGTATAATTCCACTAGTACGGTTTGGTGAAGACAGAGGTACACAGATCTTACCCCTACCCTGTGCAGGTAAAGAGGTTGTTTGGGATAGACCTTCGGCTCAAGAGTAATTAGATTTGTAATTAAATATTTATGAATATTTAATAAACTTTTTACAAATACAAAATTTAAACAAATTAAAAGCTAATGAATTTTTCCGAATCATACCTACTTCTCCAGCTCCTGCCCTAGAAGCAAAAGGCTATATATCTCACAGATTTTGTGTACCATTTCCCATTTATGGGTGTAGTTGTGTGTCAGTTTTAGACTTTAGTCCATGATCGAACATGAGTTCTTTTTTCTTTGGTTAAAGGAAGAACTTCATTAATACTAAGTTAAACGAGAAACAGGGTTTGCAACTGAACATATAGTTCTAGTTTCAGTTACATCAAAATGTAAATGCGAGGAAATAAAAGGTGGGGGTTGTCAAAAACTTGAACATCCCGAAGATTAGGTTAAATCATTGATTTGCCATATTTTTCTAGTGCATTATACCACACCGTTACCCTCCCCATACGTGTGGACAAGTTGTTGGACTTGGAGATCATGTAGCATCAACCTGCAGGCAGTAAATAAATGTGAGTGTTTGAGATTGTCCATATCAAGGATTTGGGTCAATACCTGTGAGTCTGTTTCCACGAGTAATGGATGTAAATTTCGAGCGAGTGCAATTTTGAGCCCATAGAAATGTGCAAGGAGCTCAGCTTGGAGTACATCAGTGTTGTGGATATGTTTGATATACCCAACGATCCATCTGCCTGTGTGATCTCGAAATACCCCCTGTTGGAAATCTAATTCAAAGTTGTAGTAGGAAACCAAAGTTGTTTAGGATTTGGTATTTGCTAGTTTATTTAATTCATGTCTAAATAGGATTAGATTTAATATAGGAATAGGCTTTGTTATTTCTAATTAAAATATTTTTCGTACTATTATAAATAGGAATATTACTAACTTATTTTAATGTGTGGAGATCTTTATTTCATATCCAAGAATACTTGAAGTGGTTATTCCTTGGGTAAGTGTTGTATAATATTTGTTGATAGGCAGAGGAGGTGGAGAAAAATCCAGTTGATGTGTTATTCCAAAATGGTTGGTCTACCGCAAGAGGGAATAATTGAATTAATGTGTTACGAATAAGATTGATTATTTGTGAAGGTAAGTTGAAACATAGTGAAGAGAGATCCCGTGTATTGTTTGTTATGAGGAATGTGAGGGGTGAAAACAATTCATGGTGTGGCAGTGGTCCTTGAATGAGTTGTCGAAGTGAGGTGTTAGTAGCAATCCAATGGTCTTGCCACATATGAATAGAGTGGCCTGTTGCAACATGCCAGCTTGTACCTTGTCGATATAGGTTAGATACTTTTGTCATACTCTTCCATATATATGAATCATTAGGGTTAGAATGGATGTTATTGTATACGGTGGAAATCGGGGCTATCAATTTCGTCCTTTGATGGAAAAAGTGATACCACGTCGGAAGGCCAGGATGTTGAGTTCGGGGTCGAAGATCCTTTCCAAGATCGAGGTCGATATCACTTACCGAGATCAGAAGAGGGCATACTTCGAGATGATGCCGGTATAGTTCAGTAACGGAAAAAGCGAGATACCCGCAAAAGATCGAAGATCATGGCATGAATTTCGAAATGGATTGGTCCTCGGCGGTTAATCAGTTATCAAATATGATTTCCCACTATAATTAGAAGTGTACCTTATTTAGGACTCCCCTATTATATAAAGGGGGATCCCATCCATTTGTAATCATCATTATTCACATAGAAGAATATATACACTTATTACTTTCTTGCTATTTCGCTTACTGTTCATCACAGTTGCTTTATCATTTGCTATTATCACACCTCGAGGCTACTACAAGTCGAGGTCGAGATTTAGCTTGCGTACTGGTTTGATTTTTTTTATTATCTAATTTATCTATTTAATTCCTTGTTTATCAATTGGCATTGGATGAATAAAATATCCTTATAACCACAATATAAGTTTAATTGTTACTCGAATTTTAGGGTAAACAGTTTGGCGCCCACCATGGGGCTAAGGATAATAGTGATTGTTTCAATGTTGATTCTGATAACACACGTTATTTCACACTTGTTCTTGTCAAGTATTTTTGCTCTCAGGTTTAAACATGTCAAACTCACAAAACGCACCCGTACATGGTGATGATGGTCTCGGATTTTACGGGGAAAACAACAATGTAATTGCTCCAGGAGCCGGGGTGCCACCGGCTAATCTCGGGGGAGCACCGGTTGCCGATCCAGTCTATATTAGTTCGCACGTTGCTCTAAATGTGGACCTAGGCGCGGACCCCGAAGGGAGTGTACGCAGGGAAGGCCGATCTGGTGGCCAAGGTACACAGGGCAGAGGAGACGGAGGAGTTAGTCTCCAGGTGATATTCGAGATGCTACAGACTCAGCAGGCCGCTATTGCTCAGTTGCAGAATCAACATAGGACTCCAAGTGGGGTCGAGCCAGAAATTACTCACCGTACCGAGCCAGTGCCAGAAAGGTCGAATGGTAAAGAATCAGGGACCGATCCTGCAATAATGAAAATGCTCGAGGAGCTCACCAAAAGAATTGAGTTAGGAGAGAAGAAAATCGAAGATAACTAAAAAAGTGGAAGCATACAACTCCCGAGTTGATCAGATACTGGGGGCACCCCCAATCCTAAAGGGTTTGGATTCGAAAAAGTTCGTGCAGAAGCCTTTTCCTCAAAGTGCGGCCCCGAAGCCCATTCCTAAGAAGTTTCGTATGCCGGACATACCTAAGTACAACGGGACCACCGATCCTAATGAACACATCACTTCGTACATGTGCGAAATAAAGGAAAATGACTTAGAAGATGATGAAATCGAATCTGTGCTGTTGAAAAAATTCGGAGAAACCCTTTCGAAGGGAGCAATGATTTGGTATCACAACTTGCCACCAAATTCCATCGACTCATTTGCCATGTTAGCAGATTCTTTCATAAAGGCATACGTCGGGGCCATAAAGGTCGAAACAAGAAAATCGGACCTTTTCAAGATAAGACAAAGAGATAATGAAATGCTGAGGGAGTTCGTATACCGATTTCAAATGGAATGCATGGAGTTGCACCGGTCACAGATGATTGGGCTGTTCAAGCTTTCACTCAAGGGTTGAACGAACGAAGTTCGATAGCGTCACGTCAGTTGAAGCCCCTTCCGGTTCAGCTGTGACTTGGGCAGATATGCACAATCGATATCAATCAAAGATCAGGGTCGAGGACGACCAGTTAGGAGCCCCTTCCGGTTCAGTACATCCAAACAGGTCGGCAGTTAAAACCCCGAGGGACGTCAGTAGAGAACTAAAGTCGAATAGAGAACGATATCAACCATACACCGTAGATAGAAGGAACAATGGTTCAGGACGCCATTCTGCCGGAATGATCGAAGAAGTGATCGAGGACAGAATTCTCGAGGACTTTGAGCAAAACTGGTTTTGATAAGCATGTCGATCACACAGAGGCACCTCGATTATCGGAATACAACTTTAGCATCGACGCGTCGGGCAATGTATCGGCAATCGGAAGGATCAAAGATACTAAGTGGCCCAGACCCATACATATCGATCCTTCCCAAAGAAACCCAAATTTGATGTGCAAGTATCACGGCACGCATGGTCACAAGACCGAGGATTGCAGGAAATTGAGGGAAGAGTTAGCCCGTCTATTCAATGAGGGCCACCTTTGAGAGTTTCTCAGCGATCGAGCCAAGAATCATTTAAGATAAAGGGACGCCAACAGGAAAAATGAACAGGAGGACCCCAGCATGTCATTCATATGATCGTTGGTGAGGTCGACGTTCCACAGGGACCCATATTCAGTTGCACTAAGGTATCAATCACTAGGGAAAAACGAACCCGAGATTATGTGCCCGAAGGCTCGTTATCATTCAACATTGAAGAAGCAAAAGGCATAATCAGCCACACAACGACGCTCTGGTAATTTCTATCTTATTAAATAAAGTTCAAGTTAAGCGTGTTGAGTGGATCCAGGTAGCTCGGCAAATATCATCCGATCGAGGATCGTGGAGCAGCTCGGCCTACAAGATCAAATCGTGCCTGCAGCTCAGGTCTTAAACGGCTTCAATATGGCCAGCGAAAAAACTAAAGGAGATATTATTTTACCGGTGAACGTGGCTAGGACCATTCAAGATACCAAGTTCCACGTGATCGAGGGAGAAAGGTACAATGCCCTACTCGGAAGGCCTTGGATCTACAATATGAGGGCAGTCCCTTCGACTCTCCACCAAATGATGAAATTCCCGATGACAGACGGCGTAAAAACAGTATACGGGGAGCAGCATGCTGCAAAGGAAATGTTTGCAGTTGATGAGCCAACGTCGATATCAACGTTATCAACCTCGAAAAGGTCGAGCTGTCACGCCCCGAACCTAGGGGCGAGACCGGCATCCAGTGCCTCACCTATCCTTGCGTACCAACTTGCGACTAAGGAACTCTGAACATGTGATGTCATACTTTGGCCATGGCCACATTGCAAGACAACTGCGAATGCTGACTAAACATCAATATAAAGCTGGGCCGACAAGGCCGTCATAATTATTGCAGCTGACAAACCAACCAAATATACATACAAGGCCTACAAACCCAATATATTGCACTAACTGATAGCATATGTCTACAAGCCTCTACTAGTGGATATACTGTGATCGGAACAGCTTCCAGACCTACTCATAACATAGATACATATATACACAAAATGTACATAAAGCTCTAGAACCGGCAACTTCGAAAGGCATGGAGCTTACCGATTAAGCTAAACTCGGGCAACACTTAATGAGGAGGTCTACCCACCTGTCTGTCTGAACTTGCACACATGAAATGCAGAGCCCCAAGAAAAGGGATGTCAGTACGAAATAATATACCAAGTATGTAAGGCAATATACTAGAAGCTGAAACTGAACTGATAATATAATAACTGGAAGTCAAAGATAATCTGAGGATATGCTTACCTGCTGATACTGACTCAACTCTCTCAACATAGTAAGCAAAATAGCTGTCCGGCTCTATAAGGCTCGGTATACATATATAACTGCTCTGCCGTAGTAGGCTCGCTCATAGACGCTCGGCCATACTAGGCTCTGTATCTCGGCCATCTGGGCTCGCTCATAGGCGCTCGGCCACAATAGGCTCGGTATATAACTTACCATCTGATCAGAGGTTGCCCAATAGGAGCCTGTCCATCGATTATAGCTCGATGGTAATGAAAATACTGTAATATTGTATATATAGACTCTCTGCTCTCTTGAATAAAAAAGAAAATACTCAATTGCATGGCACATACTGTCAAGATCTTTGATTTTTTTTCTTTTGGTTTCCAACAAGTTATTTGACTATTATAGGAATCTTTATCAATATGTAAAGTAGAGGGTTGTCACGTACTCACATAGCATTTAATACCCTATAAGTGATCATCATGTCACCTTCCAGTTCTAGGTGGAGATCGTAATTACTGGTAGGCATATTGTACTTACAAGATTAGGAAAAATATACGTAAATTTTGGGACATGAATTTTTCTTTATGCCTCGTTATCAAACTTGTGTAATTACGAGATCATGCCAAATGAAGGAAGAGCTTATCCTTAACATACCTGGAGTAGAGAAAATCCGTACGATGTTCTTGAAAAAGGTTGCACCGTACTCCTTTAGAACCGTAAAATTTAATATTGCTATGATTTTAATAATTCTCGTTGGATTCCTTTTGGTTGCAAGAATTCACGTTGGAAAGCTTGCTAGATTGATGTAGCGCAATGAGACCTTGTAGTTTGCTTGCTCGCCGGACAACCTAGTGTGAAAGATATGTTGTAGGATAGTACTCCGTGAAGAAACTTTCAACTGTTTCACTGTAGCTTCTTCCTGATGAAACTGGTATACTTCGAACTAAAATGGTAAACTGATGTGGATGAGGTTTTGATGAATAAAAGTAAGAAACTCTCTTTGGTGAAATATAGTCATACTCCTGGAAATTTGGTGGCATCTCATTGTAAGTTGAACTTTAGCAATGATGAACAAGAAACGAAGAATGTGCAAATCACTTACACGTAATCACTCATGATGCCACCTTTTAACCAAAAATTTTTGTCACTTAATTTGAGTGGGGGATGCCACATCACCACTTAGTCCTTATCATATACACCTCTAATTAATTAGGTAATATCCCATTACCCAATAATTAGCCAATTACCCATATAATTAAGAATTATCCCAATTAACTTAAAATACTACTCATTTTTAATACACCTTTTACATCATACTATCGTGGTCATATGGTACCTTATATGGTACTAGTCCATAAATATCAGGTATTAATGCTCGGCCCGTATTTTATCCCAACATGCCAAACTAGGACGAAAAATTTATTTTCTTTGACTTGCTTCCCCTCTCATCTTCGCAAATTTACTCATTACTTGTTTGAAATAGCATAATCCTTATAATCTCCAATAATCTTTTCCTTGGACTGATGTCAATTACCTTACGACAAATTCAACGTACAATACTATAGGGTGCAACATCATCGTAATTTAATACTGCAAAGCGTAATATCGAGGTAATATTACGGGGCGTAACATCATTCTCCCCTCTGGAACATTCATCCTCGAATGTTGACTGATGCTCTTATCACTTTCATAACTTATATCTCTTGTGAATACCTTAATACTCTCCTTGCCATTTAGGCAGTTATTTTGTGAATAAATTCAAAGGCCAGGGCATTCCCCCCTTTAGGCCTCTTTCCCACACCATGACTTGATCGAATTCCTTCCAATCTCGTAACTGTTGCTACCTTCTATCATGCAGCCTCTACGATACTGACCTTGTAAGTGTGCCTATGCGACTCTTCTCTCCTTTTTCCTCCAGCTTTTAGCCAATCTCTAGGCCTTACTTTGTAAACATATACAAGGCTTAATAGGATGCCTCTCTGGGCATCTATAGGTGTACTGAAGTTCTTCGCTCGGTACTTTGTAGAACTTGCGAATATGGCTATATCTTATTTCATAGACCTAGTTTCCATTCGTAAGACTTTACTGCATCTACGTAGGTCATACTATACCATAATTCTCATTTCGATTTATCGTTACTGAGGTCTGCAACCAACTCCAGGTTACTCTCGTTGCTTATCCTTAAGACTGATGGTCTAATTTTATCTCATACTCTTGAACTTTTATCCATCTATTATTGATTTACCTTAATGTTGATTCATCATCTACCACAGGTAAGTTGATCTTTTATGTAACACCGCCGCTAGGGCTCGCGTCTCATCGGGGACATCTGAAGTATTTAGATTGATCCACCTAGGGGTGATACTATAGTTCTATAACCATACTTTTTAGTATCCCAATGTGACTCACCTTATACGGGTATTTTAGTCCCTTACAATTCATGAAATCCTCTTCCCTTTTTTTTCTTCTTCAAATCATTACTCAAGCAAAGGCCCAAACGTCATCCTTTATTTATCACAATTACACCCTCATTCTGCTACCAGGGCAGCATCCTATCTCTTCTAAATGCTACTAGTCTTAGACTCCTTTGAGTTCATTCAGGCTATATTGAGCTTTCTATAACTTAGAGGAACCATCAGCTCCTTTGTTTTCACGGGCTTAATCCCGAGGACTTATCCATTTTCGTCACCTTCTCACTTGCCTTCTTCTTATCCTTACTCTTGTCTTTCTAAAACCTTGTCGTTCTATCATACTTTAGCTTGCGATCGATCCCCTTATGCTTTTCTGGAACATCAAGTGAGACATCGCATCGTCTCTAAATCTTCTTTTACTCTCTAATTAGACCTTTTGGTACTTAGAAACCATAGGCTGGAAGGTACGCCACTGACGCTGCCGCTATCATTCCTGGATACTGAATCCCAACACCTCTAACCTTCTATCCGAAGTATGGACTATTCACGATCTTCTGCCCTTGAGTATCTCGTACATTGTTCACATTTACCTTCCTTGCATCATATCTTCTATCTCTTTCATGATCTCCCTTCCACATAGGTATAATTTACGTCCATAACTTAAAGTTGTATTATAATACTTGCACCACTGGTGCATACACAATCCGATGGGAGCTCCATACTGAATTCTTATGAGGCTGGTATTTTTCTAACTGGCATTATCGTAGAGCCGTTATAGATATGGTTGCTGTGCTATCTCTCTTGCACCTCTAATATTAAGAGTGATTCTGCTATGCTTTCAATCATGATTCCTATAACTTCTGGGTCCAATAATCGGATTCCTGATTTACTTTGTTTATGTAACTCTTCAGTTTCCTCCTTCTGATCGGCCTTTATGTCGGCTTAAGTCTCCTCCCAATCTGCGGTTCACGGTATTAGTTATTATGTCTAGCCTTTCATGGGTGCTGAGGAATATCCATGATACAATCCTTTAATCATTCAATCCTTCGTCTATGACCTGGGCTCAATTCTTTCTTTTAACTTATACTGGAATCTTCTATGGTTGTATATGCTGCATGTATAAAACTCCAAACTCTTAAGTGCGTTCATAACGTAACTAACTCTGGATCATGAATCGAATAATTCCTCTCGTTCCATTTCAGCTTTATTCAAACGTAAGCAATTACTTTTCCTGGTCTTTTTACCCCCTTGTTGTGTGCATACTTAGCTTATCTAAGTTCTCACGCAAGCCGAAATTTTTGTGCAACTCATACGGTCTCAAATATTACTTTTGGTTTTACTACCCGCTCATTAGCCATGGTAGGTGCCACTTTCTTTTGGAGTGCATACAATGTTGTTGTGAGACTGTTGTTATAAGACCATTTCCTCCTTAGGTCACTGAGCTTGGGTTAAAGCTTTTCTTCTTTACTTTCTCAGTTAGTCTTTCATTGTAGTATTTAGGGAGGATTCTCTGACTCTTGTAAAGTTGTGAGCTTATTACATTGTATACTCGACGGACCTTCTGATGTCCTTCCTTGCCTATAATTATCCGTAGTTACTTATCTCCATGCCCTTGTGCTTGTGGGGTTGCTCCTGAACGGATATTTTTGAATGTCTTCCCAGTGGCACTCTCTTTTGTTTCCGTAGCACTCATATGGTACCTTTTTAACTTCCTCGTATGAGTATATCTCAAGTATTATAATGTCACAACTGAGAGGCTGAATTCCCCTGTTGGGGTTCACTCTGTTTATCTTGCACGATCTATTGATTTGTCTGTATCCTCTTATCTAGCCATAACTAGGCTATTCCTGAATCAACTACTAACCACTCGTTGGCCCACTCTCATATCAATATTCCGTTTAATCTTTCTTGGGTCATTTTATTTGTCTTAACTTACCTCTCGCACTGGCTCCTTATCTATCAATAACATTTCGGGTAAGAACCCTTACTTCCTCTCCTTAACGTCGTGTTTGCATAATGTTCTGGAATCATAGCATATATGTAGGCTTTGGATAATTTCAATCTCATCCCTTTTTCATTTTTATCGCATTCTTCCTTTATCATTCCATATTCCTCCCTTTAGGAGAGTACTAAGAGTTGGAGCTACGACGACCTACCTATTGATGTTTTTCCTCATCTTTGGCGTCCTTTCACATCATCAATGACCCTTACTCGCCTTGCGGTAATCATCTGTACCAAGGATAACAAAATTCCTTACTCGCAATGGTGACACTTAGTGTAACTGGCATATACAGTCCCTTAAGCTTAACTTTGCTCACATTGCTTGCTTTAGGGAAGCGTCTTCCTGAGTGACCATTCTCTAAATTCATCATGGATCTTCTTCTGTTATGCACTCTATTATCGCCAGAACGTAATCTGAAATTCTCATGATGCTGACTATTACCAAATTACTTAGTCCCAAATTCATTTTTAGTTTATCTTGTTCACCACTCCATACTGATTTCTATTATTCTAGGGTCTGACTTTTCCTTCTATTAATCACGTTAGAGTCGCGAACTTATTTCTTGAAATGAGGATGTGACTGTATGGCCTATATTCTTTTGTTGTCTTAAGGCCCACCACCTCTCGTCTCTTTCTTCATTTGACTATAGATTCTGTAACACTCTACCGTTGTCATCCATGTATCACATCTCACTCATAATTCTTCCTCATCTCTCTTCTCATTACTCTACTAATATTCCTGCCTATCCCTTTCTTGTGAAAACGTCAACAAGACGTTCTTTCTCTTTTAGCTCTCCTTGTTTCATTCATCGGCTCTTCGGGTTGCTCAACGTCCTCTCTCTACTGGGGACGAGATTCACATTAAGGTAATATTTGCCCCTTTCAGGATTCTAGTGCACGTCTTTGTAGTACTCATATCTGTACTATTTTAGAGTGCACCATCTAGGTATCTCACAAGGAGATCCATTAGCACCTTTGTAATATCCTTCGAAAATGTCAACTAACGCAAACCATCCATTCATCATTTTGGGTTACTCTAACCCCAGTCGGATCCTGCTATCCTGTCATTCTCTTAAACCATATCTGTTAGCTCCCATAGGGCATGACTGAGATAGGTGTGGCCGATTGTACGTACATCTATTACTGTTAAAGATAATTCAAAATGCTTATATCTCCCTTCCTGAATGGTAAATAATGATAATCTTTATTAACTGGGTACCTCGTACCCTTCTTAACCTTGCTTCTTTTACTTGCTGCAACTCGTGTCTAACTTTTAATTCCGTTATTCCTTTTTACTGTAAGAATGGATAAATATTCTTTCCTAAAAGCTCCTTATCGGGAATCGTACACCTTTTAGTACACGCATGATCTGCTGAAGACCTCTCATTTACTCATCATAAGCAAGATGCAAAATCAAGTTCCTCTAACTCAACACTTCCACAGCTATATCTTTTTATCGATCGTCTTTCTGAATGTAGGCTCTTATTACGAATAAAATAGAAGTTCGGGATTTGAATTCTTATAATTGAGCTCTACCACATGATCAAGAGTAAGAAGAAAGAGTGACAGTCCTAAATGCCCTGTAGCCTCCTACTATTAAGTGTGGTGCACAACACACCCATAAACAAGACTCTACTAGACACGGCTTGTAGACTCTCTAGGACGGAACTGCTCAGATATCACTTTTGTCACGCCTCGAACCTGGGGGCGAGACCAGCACCCGGTGCCTCACCTATCCTTGCGTACCAACTTGCAACTAAGGAACTCTGAACATGTGATGTCATACTTTGGCCATGGCCACATTGCAAGACAACTGCGAATGCTGACTAAACATCAATATAAAGTTGGGCCGACAAGGCCGTCATAATTATTGCAACTGACAAACCAACCATATATACATACAAGGCTACAAGCCCAACATATTGCACTACTGACAGGATATGTCTACAAGCCTGTACTGGTGGATATACTGTGATCGGAACAGCTTCCCGACCAACTCATAACATATATACATAAATACACAAAATGTACATAAAGCTCTAGACCCGGCAACTCCGAAAGGCATGGAGCTTATCGATTAAGCTAAACTCGGGCAACACTTAATGAGGAGTTCTACCCGCCTGTCTGTCTGAACCTGCACTCATGAAATGCAGCCCCCCTCCCCCTCCCCCTCCCCCACCCCCAGAAAAGGGACGTCAGTACGAAATAACATACTGAGTATGTAGGGCAATATACTGGAAGCTGAAATAGAACTGATAATATAATAACTGAAAGTAACTGGAAGTCAAAGATAATCTGAGGATATGCTTACCTGCTGATACTGACTCAACTCTCTCAATATAGTAAGTAAAATAGTTGTCCGGCCCTATAAGGCTCGGAATACATATCTAACTGCTTTGCCGTAGTAGGCTCGCTTATAGACGCTCAGCCATAATAGGCTCTGTATCTCATCCATCTAGGCTCGCTCATAGGCGCTCGGCCACAGTAGGCTCGGTATATAACTTACCATCTGATCAGAGGTTGCCCAATAGGGGCCTGCCTATCGATTATAGCTTAATGGTAATGAAAATACTGTAATAGTGTATATATAGACTCTCTGCTCTCTTGACTGAAAAAAGGAAATACTCAATTGCATGGCACATACTGCCAAGATCTTTGTTTTTTGTTCTTTTGGTTTCCAACAAGTTATATGACTATTATAGGAATCTTTATCAATATGTAAAGTAGAGGGTTGTCACGTACTCACATAGCATTTAATACCCTATAAGTGATCATCATGTCACCTTCAAGTTTTAGGCGGAGATCGTAATTACTGGTAGGCATATTGTACTTACAAGACTAGGAAAAATATACATAAATTCCAAGACATGAATTTTTCTTTATGACTCGTTATCAAACTTGTGTAATTACGAGATCATGCCAAATGAAGGAAGAGCTTAGCCTTAACATATCTGAAGTAGGGAAAAATCCGTATAATATTCTTGGAAAAGGTTGCACCATACGCAATTAGAACCGTAAAATTTTACGTTGCTATGATTTTAACAATTCTCGTTGGATTCCTTTTGGTCGCAAGAATTCATGTTGGAAAGCTTGCTAGATTGATGTAGCGCAATGAGACCTTGTAGTTTGCTTGCTCGCCGGTCAACGCAGTGTGAAAGATATGTTGTAGGATAGTACTACGTGAAGAAACTTTCAACTGTTTCACTGTAGCTTCTTCCTGATGAAACTGGTATACTTCGAACTAAAATGGTAAACTGATGTGGATGAGGTTTTGATGAATAAAAGTAAGAAACTCTCTTTGGTGAAATATAGTCATACTCCTGGAAATTTGGTGGCATCTCATTGTAAGTTGAACTTTAGCAATGATGAACAAGAAACGAAGAATGTGCAAATCACTTACACGTAGTCACTCATGATGCTACCTTTTAACCAAAATTGTTAGAGGGTGTTTGGATGGGCTTTTAAGCTGGTCAAAATAGTTTTTAAGCTCTTTTTAGCTTTTTTCAGTGTTTGGCACAGTCAAAAAGTGCTTAAAAAAAGTCTAAAACTGCTTAAAACAAGTCAAAGCAATAAGTTGGGCACTTATTGCTTTTTGGCTTAAAAGCTATTTTTTCTGAAAAGCCACTTTTTTTAAGCCAATCCAAACGAGCTCTTAGTCACATAATTTGAGTGGGGGCTGCCACATCACCACTTAGTCCTTATCATATACACCCCTAATTAATTAAGTAATATTTCATTATCCAATAATTAGCCAATTACCCACATTATTAAAAATTATTCCAATTTACTTGAAATACTACTCATTTTTAATACACCTTATACATCATACTATCGTGGTCATATGGTACCTTATATGGTACTAGTCTATAATTATCGGGTGTTAATGCTCGGCCCGTATTTTATCCCAACATGCCAAACTTGAACGAAAAGTTTATTTTCTTTGACTTGCTTCCCCTCTCACATTCGCGATTTTACTCATTACTTATTTGAAATAGCATAATCATTATAATCTCCAATAATATTTTCTTTGGACTGATGTCAATTACCTTACGATAAATTCAACGTACAATACTACAGGGTGCAACATCGTCGCAATTTAATACTGCAAAGCGTTATATCGAGGTAATATTACGGGGCATAACAGAGCATCAAAGGTAAACAGGAAGCCAAATAGCAATCACATCCACCAGCCTCGACCGAATCGAGGAAGCAGAGGAAAGAAGAAAAGAGGATTTTCTAATTCCTCGAACTTTTATTGTTCCCAAAGATTCGGACGCCACCAAATCAACGGTCGAAGAGTTGGAACAGGTTATATTGATCGAGCACCTACCCCGAGCGAAAAGTATACCTGGGAACAGGATTAACCCTAGTACTCAGGAAAAAGCTTAATCAATTTCTTATTGATAACATAGATTGATTTGCTTGGTCACATTTAGACATGACAGGGATCCCACCGGGGATAACGACGCATCGGCTACGCCTTGACCCCAGGTTCAAACCGGTGAAATAAAAGAGAAGGCCTCAGTCCGAGGCAAATCACGCATCCATAAAGGATGAGGTAACTAAACTTCTCAAAATAGGGTCCATTCAGGAGGTAAAATATCCCGAATTGTTAGACAATGTAGTCGTAGTCCCTAAAAAAGGGAACAAACTTAGAATGTGTGTAGATTATAAACATTTAAACAAGGAATGCCCCAAAGATTCTTTTCCACTGCCTAACATCGATCGCATCATCGACGCCACGGCTGGCCACGAGATCCTTACCTTTCTCGATGCTTACTCTAGGTACAATCAAATTCAAATGAACCAGGAAGACCAGGAAAAGACTTCATTTATCACTAAGTACGGAACGTATTGTTATAATGTGATGCCCTTCGGGCTAAAAAATGCTGGAGCTACTTACCAACGCCTGGTAAATAAAATGTTCGAAGAACAAATAGGTAAGTCAATGAATGTTTATATCGATGACATGCTAGTTAAGTCCCTGCGCGCAGAGGACCATTTGGCTCATTTGCAGGAAACATTCGAGATTTCGAGGAAATATAACATGAAGCTCAACCCCGAGAAATGTGCTTTCGGGGTCGGTTCGGGCAAATTCCTAGGCTTCATGGTGTCAAATCGAGGGATCGAGATCAACCGCGATAAAATCAAGGCCATCGAAGACATCATCGTCGTGGACAGTATAAAAGCTGTGCAGAGGCTAACTGGACGGATAACTGCTTTAGGCCGATTCATCTAGAGGTCATCGTATCGAAGCCACAGATTTTTCTCTCTACTCAAAAAGAAGAACGATTTCGCCTGGACCTCGGAATGCCAGCAGGCATTAGAGGAACTAAAGCGATACCTTCGTGCCCGCCACTGCTTCACACTCCAAAGGCAGTTGAGAAACTTTACTTGTACTTGGCAGTATCAAAAATCGCGGTAAGTGGTGTCCTAGTTAGAGAAGAGAAAGGTACGCAATTTCCCGTTTATTATGTAAGTCGAACCTTAGGAGAAGCACAAACTAGATATCCACACTTAGAGAAATTGGCACTTGCACTGATAAGCACTTCTAGAAAGTTAAAACCATACTTTCAATGTCACCCCATATGCGTGTTAACCACTTACCCACTTCGTAATATTTTGCAGAAGCCCAAACTATCGGGCTGATTGGCCAAATGGGCCGTGGAACTTAGTGGGTACGATATCGAGTATCTACTCCGAATAGCCATCAGTCTCAAATTCTAGCGGACTTCGTGGCCGATTTCACGCCAACCCTCGTACCCGAAGTTGAAAAGGAACTCTTGATAAAATCGGGCACATCATCAGGGGTATGGACCATTTTTACAGACGGTGCTTCGAATGTGAAGGGGTCCGGGCTAAGCATCATTTTGAAGCCGCCCACGGGTAGCACTATTATATAGTCTATCAAAACTTCTAGGTTGACTAACAATGAGGCCGAGTACGAGGCCATGATTGCGGGTCACGAGGTAGCTAAAAGCTTGGGAGCAGAAGTCATTGAAGCCAAGTGTGACTCTTTTGTTGAACCAAGTAAACAAAACCTTCTAAGTTCGAGAGGATAGAAAGCAAAGGTATTTTGACAAGCTGCAGGTAACTTTGCACCGTTTCAAGGAATGGACTTTACAGCATGTACCTTGAGAACAAAACAGTGAGGGCGATGCACTTGCAAATCTGGGGTCATCGGTCGAGGAAGATGAGATCAGCTCGGGGACTGTCGTTCATCTCTCGAGATCTGTGATTGAGGAAGGTCATGCCGAGATAAACTCTACAAGCTTAACCTAGGATTGGAGGAATAAATATATTGAGTTCTTTAAGAACGAAAAGCTCCCATCGGACCATAAAGAGTCGAGGGCCCTACGAACCAAAGCTGCTCGATTCACATTGGACAAAGATGGAACATTATATCGAAGGACATTCAATGGACCATTGGCAGTATGCTTAGGACCAGGAGACACCGATTATGTTTTATGAGAGGTCCATGAAGGCACTTGTGGGAACCACTTCGGCGCCGAATCGTTGATTCACAAAATCATTAGAGCAGGATACTACTGGTATAGCATGGAAAAAGACACTAAGGAGTTTGTTCGAAAATGTGATAAATGTCAAAGGTTTGCACAGATGATCCATCAGCCTAGAGAACAACTTCATTCGGTCCTATCCCCGTGGCCATTCATTAAATGAGGGATGGATATCGTCGGCCCTCTGCCAACGGCACCGGGTAAAGCTAAGTTTATTTTATTTATGACTGACTATTTCTTTAAATGGGTTGAAGCGCAAGTGTTCAAGAAAGTGAGAGAGAAAGAGGTTATAGACTTCATCTGGGATCACATCGTATGTCGATTTGGGATACCCGCCGAAATAGTTGTGATAATGGAAAACAATTTATCGGCAACAAGGTAACAAAATTCCTCGAGAACCACAAAATAAAAAGGATATTATCAATACCATATCATCCTAGTGGGAACGGACAGGCCGAATCAACGAACAAGACTATCATTCAAAACTTGAAAAAAAGGTTGAACGAAGCTAAGGGGGAGTGGAGAGAAATGTTACCCAAAGACCTTTGGACATATCGAACAACATCAAAGTCCAGTATGGGCACAACCCCATTCTCCTTAATATATGGCTTCGAGGCCTTGATTCCGGTCGAAGTTATGTGACCTAGCGCCAGATTTCGACATGCAACGGAAGAATCAAATCACGAGGCTATGAATACTAGCCTCAAATATTAGATGAAAAACGAGAAGCTGCACTTATTCGGATGGCTGCGCAAAAGCAAAGAATCGAGAGATATTATAATAGAAGAACCAATCTTCGCCACTTCGGAATCAACTACTTAGTTCTGAGGAAAGTCACCCTCAATACTCAAGACCCAAACGAAGGGAATCTAGGCCCAAATTGGGAAGGACCATATCGGGTCCTCGGTATCATCAGAAAGGGATCTTACAAACTTGGCACAATGGAGGGCGAACAATTGCCAAACAATTGGAATGTATCTCTCCTCAAACGGTATTATTGCTAAGGTATGACTTTTCCCCTTTCCATTTGGATTTGATACTAACTTATTGCAGGTGTTCGATCGAAGACGTCGAGAAACTCTGCAACACGAGGACCATAGGTTTTAAAGCACGCGTTGCACTCTTTTTCCCTCAGATTGGTTTTTATCCCAAATGGATTTTTCCGGCGAGGTTTTTAACGAGGCAACAATTATGTGCTACCTGAGGAAAATTCAACAGTATCCAAGTCTTCTTTGCAATCAACCTCGAATATTGGGGGCATCACCCTCGGATGTTATATTTTCAAGGAAAGTACTTCATGTCAAAGGGTCTCGATAGCGAAACTTTATAATGGGCCAAACGATCGAATGAACCGTCTCTATATAGATTAGTCGAGCCCCGAGGGCAAAACATGTACGCATGTATAAATTATTTCAAGAAGCATTCTTTTTATGTCAAACATCTTGTGTCTCAAAGAAAGCTTTCTACTATATGAGACCCATACTTATGATTTTGTGAGAAATGGCTCAAGGGACAAGCGCAAATAGACCTCGAACACTCGGGGACTGTCATCGACGGTCGACATATTCGTGTTATCTAAACTCGAATTCATAAGACCTCAAATAGGCACCCCTTTCTCGATTTATAGGCCAAGGCCACCATTCTCGGGGACTAACACTTCGAACAAATTCGAAGTGTTATTGGGGAATAAACCCAAGTGTCATACCCAAAGGCTACAGCCAAATTAATGCAGCTCGGAGATTTCTAAATCCCGCAATCACAATAGGCCTTGAAATTCTTTGAAAAACGGTTAAAAAAGGCTACCCTCGGAAAATAATAAAAAGGGTTTCAATAAATCAACCCTCGAAAAACCTTAAAAGGTATCAAATTATCTTAACACAAACGTGTTAAGGCACAAAAAGCAGAGGGGTGTCATTCAACATCGAACCCTCAAAAAACCCAATGGGTAAATAATACATGCTAAGGCATAAAGAAATTTTTGCTAAGTATTTTAAGCCGAAAGAAGAGAATAATAGCCATCTTTTAGAGGCCATATCGGCCCAATCTAAAGAGCCTAAGGTCCAATACACTTGGAGTTCGAGATCTTGTTCTCACTTCATCCGGACCTAAGGGTTCGATTATCCGAGCCCAAATAAGAACTGACTTGTTTATGGCTCGGGGACTCACCATTATTCGACACATATGCCTCAAGTTCGAACCTTATTTGAACTAGACTGTGCTGACTTCGAGGAAGCCACCCAAAACCAAAGTCTCGAGCGCACTGTTCAAAGCATAAGATCGTGCTAAAATTTTACAAGGCAAGAAACATGATCGAAGACAAAATTTGAGAAGACATTCAAAAGGGAAAGTTTCTTTATATATATATGGGAAAAAATATGTACAAAGGACCGACAGGGGTCTTACAAAAAGAAAAGGAAAAATAAAATCCTAACTATGTCCGGGGCTGGTTTCTCCCTCGGGGGCAGCTTCTCCTTCGGGCCCCTCGTCGTTATCCGACCCGCCTTGACTACCTTCATCGTCATCGCCATCATCGGAGGAGATAAGCAACCTGGCATCAGCTTCAAGCGCCTTAGCTTGAGCTATCTCTTTAGAGAGGTCATAACCTCGAGCATGGATTTCCTCGAGGGTCTCCCTCCGGGATTGGCACTTCGCCAGGTCATTGCTCCGTCGCTCTCGATTAGAGGCCTCCCTTAGCTGCGTTTGAGCAGCCTCGGCATCGGCCAGGTACACGGCTATGGACTTCTCAGCCGTGATCTTTGTCTTCTCGACCTCTGCCTTAGCTTCGGCAAGCTCGGCTTCAAGCTCCTCGATCCTTTTGGCCTGGGCTGAGCTTTTCTCTTTGACGCCCCAAAGTTCGACCTCGGCCGATGACAATTTGGCCAAGGTAGCCTCTTTCTCCGCAGCAAGGCGGTCCATGTTCTCCTTCCACCGATCACAGTCGGCTTTGATCTGATCGACTTCCCCTCGGAGCAGCTCGATCCTTTCCAGCTTTTGCTGTAACTGAGATATTGAAGTATTAGCCTCCACAGTTGATTGAGACCGTACTCTTTCAAAATGATAGTTACCTGCTCATCTAGCTCGGCCTCTTCCTTACGATCCTGGGCCAAGTCTGCTCGGAGATCCCTGATCTCCTCTTCTTTCTTCACATAGAGGCATTTGAGGGTGTCTCTCTCCTTACTAAGCTTCTTCAGATCAGCCTCACACCGGTTTAGCTTGGCTTGGGATTTGGTGAACGCTTCCCGATAAAGCACCACAGCCTATGGAGAAAGGAAAGAAATTATCCAGAAGGACACAAGTTGAAAAACCAATGGCCATCAGCTGCATAGCATAGGTAGCCCACTTGGGCCAAATTACACGTTTAGCCCATTTTACTCTAAAAACAAAACCTTCAATTTATTTGCAACCTCAACCACTTGTTCAATGACTTAACCATTTTCTAAAAAAAGGTCTTTACAAAAATGGTCACATGTAGAATCTAAAATTTATCACAATAAACTATGGTCACATGTAGAAATCTAAAATTTATCACAATAAACTAAAGCTTTCAGGCATGACTCTTTTGTTTTTTTTCTTTAAAGAATGGCCTAACATAAACTGGCCAGAATTATGCAAGGTGCAAAAACTGTCCTTAAACACATTACAATCTTCTTGAAACATCTCATTTTACATGCATTGAAACTATATTAGATAATAAAGTCCAGCTACACATGAATAAACACTATTTGAACATTCAGGGATTCATTTTTATATATGAATCCAACAAGATATACTTAAACAATCAAGAAAACTATCTAGCATTCATTTATCTAGATGGACATGCCCCCAGTAGTCAAGATGAGTTCAAATCTTCTTGTTAATGTGAAAATATCTGCAACATAAGGTTAAAGAGTTACCTGAGTGGCATAATAATAAAAGTACAGCAGTAGGATCAGCAAGAATAGCAACAACACAGCAATAAAGA
The DNA here is from genome assembly GCF_001879085.1 of Nicotiana attenuata. Lineage (NCBI taxonomy): Eukaryota > Viridiplantae > Streptophyta > Magnoliopsida > Solanales > Solanaceae > Nicotiana > Nicotiana attenuata. The sequence continues at coordinate 129,936 of NW_017670895.1, read as the reverse complement.
CAGCAGCACCTCAGTGTTAAAACAACCCAGAAAACCAACAAAGATGCTTGAAACTAGTAGCTAAGCAACTTCACAAATTGCCTAAGGGATCTTTCTATTTTTCTCAAAGGTTCACTCTAAGAAACTCACAAAGCTCTGAAATTTCAGCTTGCTATATGTATTAAGCTGCTCATTTTTCTCAAAGATATATGTCTTTTTTAGAGTGTAAAAGATGATCTCTCAATGTAAGATCCCGCCTGTAAAATGAGGAAAGGGCAGCCCTTAAGTAGGCAAAGAAAGTCACTTTTTGGGCAGATTTTGGTTCACCAAAAATTTATCCAAAAATGACTGACTTTTTGTGCTAAACACTGTTCAAAGGCTGTCCGAAAGGTGAAAGGACAGCCTGAAAATCTGCTATAGCAGAAGCAAGGAGAAAAAATATCATTTCAGCCACCCTACTATTCAAAAGTAAGCTACTAGTACCCTAAGTCATGATCAAACCCATAAAAACTTCAGATTTTAACAACATCAATACTACCCTATTAATTTAAACTAAAAAAACTCACACAACTAGCAATTGACAAAACAGAAACAAGACTTCAAATGGAACTAAAAACCCAAACGAACTAGATTAAAACAAATTAATTTGTGCAAACTAACCATATAACAAACAAACTGAATTCACAGACTAATGCTCAAAACAAAAATTAGACGAACATTGCTAGCAATCGGACGATGACGTTCAACGACTAAACAATCGATTAACTAAGTAAACGATTTAAATGATACACTAAGATCCCGTTTAATCAATAATAATCTAACAAATAACTAAACTAAATGGAGATAACTAGTTAAACAATCCTAACTTGAAACTCCAATTAACAAGAAACAACCAAAACAAAAATAAAATAAAAAAATAATCAGAAACTAACTTACTAATATTAAAAAAAATCAGAAATTAATTAAAGGGATGACGATAATACCTAACGGGCATGCCTGAAACTGTCTGAGCCACGAGAAGACGTCGGGATACGAAGAGGCGCCTGTCCGACCCCAAAACACAAGTTCCCTTTTAGAAAAGGCCCAAAACAAGTAAGTTTTGGCATCATACTAGAAGGGAACATGAGTCTTTAGGTCGAGTGGGCTAAAAAATGAGGCAGTGGTGGCCTGAGGTGGTCGCGGCATTGGGGAGAGGGTGGATGGCCGGCGGCCGGAAAATTAGTGGTCGGAGTTTCATCTTGAGATTGATATCAATTGATAGGTCTTGAGGAGCTCTTTCCGTTGATGTAAGTATTGTAGGGTGGTGGTGGTCGGAACTTCACGAATTTTGGCAAAAATGTGGCAGCTAGGGTTTCCTAGATCTAAAATTTGTGGATTTTGAGGGGTTTTTGGGGAATTTAGCTTGGAGATTCGGAAAGAAGGAGTTAAGGAGAGCATGGGGTGAAAAAATGGGGTTGATTGGAGGTGGTCCGCCGGCGGCAGCGATTTCCGGCCGGCGGAGATGGGCAGTGGCCGGTGGAGGCGGTAGAGAGGAGATAGAAAAAAGAGAAGAAGAAGAAAGAGGGAGAGTAATAAGAGAATGGGGCAAATTTTTTGGGATTTTAGGCTTTATATACCTAGGGCAGAGAGTGAATGAGAGTTGTTGGATCAAGATGGAATGGATGGGTAGGATTTGATCTTAGTAAACTAAGAAAACTACATAGTTTTGAAGTCTTCTAGGCCAAAGCATATGGACCAAGTCTTGGGCTGTTGGGCCACCGGTTTTGATCCAATATTTGGGCCAATTTTGGCTTTACAAATGATTAAACCCTATCCCCTAACCCTCATATCAAATTATTTAACATAATCTAATTTAAAAGCCTAAAAATACACACATAAGAATTCTAAAAATTATAATGTAAAAAAAAAAAAGTCAAGAGCAAAAATTAGGCATTTACAACTGCCCCTCTTTGCTCGAGAACATGGAGAGTTTTCGTGTAAAGAAAAGTGAATGCCATGGCTAATTTTTGCTCAAATATCACTCCACTGAAAGCATTTTTGAAAAAGGTGACCGAACCTTGCTTCCGAGGTTGCCTACATATCCTTGGCTATAAAGGAATCAGGTCGGTGTAGTTCTGAGAAAATTTGGTAGCTGGGACTACCGAACATTGGAGTTAAGACTGTCGCTGCTGCTGTTGTTGCTGTTGTTGTTACTCGGTTCTCACATCAAAAGAAAAAGAGAAGAGCACTATATATGTCTGCCAACTAAGAGTACAAAATTCCTATCTATGTGTCTTCTGGAGTCAAATCTTGATTCTTGACCTGCTCGCTTGTGTTGACCTTAGATTGGATCTTGATGCCTTTTTGAAGAAAAGATTATGGCTCGTTCTCGACTGCTTGATTTCCTTCTCAGAACTTGAGAAGATGAATCTTGAGATGCCGAGTTGCTGACACCTCATCGAAACTAACTCTAACTGTCTTATGATCAACAATCTTCTTTCTTCTGATGAGAACTGAAATTGCAAGCTTTAATCTCTACAATATGTGCTTTACGGCAGGGTCCTGCAAAGCCATCAAAGACGAACAAAACGAACAAAAATTTTCTGCCCCAGTCTGGCACTAGGAAAATTTTGTGAGTTATTAGAGAAAGTTGTAAATTATCTAATTTACTAAAAGGAAGACAAAGACAGTAGTATAAACTACTATGTGAAGATATGCCATCACGGGGTAGTACCCTGTGTTACCAAAGGGAATGGAATTAGAGGATGGTACCCTGTATTACTGAAGGGAAACGTAACCGGGGGTTAGCACCTTGTATTACCGAAAAGGAGTGTAATTATGTGTTGGTATCATGTATCACTAGGAAGGGATGTAACCAGGGGTTGGTACCCTGTATTACTGAAGAGAAATGTAACCAGGGGACGGCGCCCTTTATTACTAGGAAGAAATGTAACCAGGGTTTGGAGCCTTGTAATATTGATAAAGTGCTGAATCCCTCTAGGCGAAAAGGTTCTACCTGAGTTAAGCTATGAAAACAAATTGAGCGAAGAGTACTTCTACCCGGCAATATGAGCTGGATCCCCCTATGTGAAACGGTTCTACCTGAGTTAAGCTACGTAAAACACCCTGAGCGAAGAGTACTTCTACCCGAAAATATGAGCTGGATCCCCCTAGGCGAAATGGTTCTACCTGAGTTAAGCTACGTAAAACACCCTGAGCGAAGAGTACTTCTACCCGAAACTATAAGCTGGATCCCCCTAGGCGAAATGGTTCTACCTCAGTTAAGAAACATAAAACACCCTGAGCGAAGAGTACTTCTACCCAGAACTATGAGCTGGATCCCCCTAGGTGAAACGGTTCTACCTGAGTTAAGCTACGTAAAACACCCTGATGAAGAGTACTTCTACCCGGAACTATGAGCTGGATCCCCCTAGGCGAAACGGTTCTACCTGAGTTAAGCTACATAAAACACCTTGAGCGAAGAGTTCTTCTACCCGGAACTATGAGCTGGATCCCCTAGGTGAAACGGTTCTACCTGAGTTAAGCTACATAAAACACCCTGAGCGAAGAGTACTTCTACCCGGAACTATGAGCTGGATCGCCCTAGGCAAAATGGTTCTACCTGAGTTAAACTACGTAAAACAACCTGAGTGAAGAGTACTTCTACCCAGAACTATGAGTTGGATCCCTCTAGGTGAAACGGTTCTACCTGAGTTAAGCTACGTAAAACACCCTGAGTGAAGATTTCTTCTACCCGGAACTATAAGCTGGATCCCCCTAGGCAAAATGGTTCTACCTGAGTTAAGCTACGTAAAACACCCTGAGTGAAGAGTACTTCTACCCAGAAATATGAGCTTGATCCCTCTAGGTCGAAACGGTTCTACCTGAGTTAAGCTACGTAAAACACCGTGAGCGAAGATTACTTCTACCCAGAACTATGAGCTGGATCCCCTAGGTGAAACGGTTCTACCTGAGTTAAGCTACGTAAAACACCCTGAGTGAAGAGTACTTCTACCCGAAAATATGAGCTGGATCCCCCTAGGCGAAATGGTTCTACCTGTGTTAAGCTACGAAAATGGGAGGTGTGAACAATAGTGATGCATGCTGAAAATAAAAGAAAATGGAGATTTTAAAGAGCTTACGTTTGGTGACATTCGTTCTTTTAGAATCGCCATTCTGCACTGCTTTGTTCCTGCTTCAAACAAAGAAAAATTTGTGAGTTTTTAAAGTGGTGGTTGGTTTGTGGCCTTGATGCCCTGAGTAGTTTGATTCACGGCCACTGTTGTCGAAGAACCGATTCTGTCAGCGTGGTACCGAGATGCTCGACTGCTCTGTATCATTTTCTGGAGACCTTGGCTTTCCAATGTTGCCCCCAACTGTTTCACACCCAGATGTCCATGGTACCGCCACCCTTATCTCCAAGGCAATTTTTCTTTAAAATCAAACTCAGTTGTCTTGCACCCGGTATCAGTTTGTGTTCGTAGTGCTTATCAACTTTTCTCATGAAGCAGGTCTTGCTTAGGGGACCTTTTTAGTTTCTTTGAGACACTTTGTTCGCCTAATCAAATGAGATCACATATGGATTGGTTCCTTCGTCAATGCCATACATGCCCCAAATTGTGCTCGATATTACGGGAAAATCGTAGCCAGTTTTGCAGCCATTTCTTTGCTTCGCTTTTGATGCACGATTAGACCGAAAGGGATTCAAAGAAAAATTATGGGTAAAAATAGAATAATAATTGGAAGTGAAAAAGAACTGTGCTTAAACAAAAGGTTTCCCTTTTGGGGAAAGGAATAGGGAGACTTATCTGGAGGTATGTGCCGACTTCAATAAATCATGACATGCATTTTGGACTGGACGCCTGATCCGTCTGAGCTGTCTAATTCTCAAAATCCGTCGCAAATGTTCATCTTGAAATTGTCTTGGTTGTGCCCATGCGGGAGAATTGTAGACCCTCATTCGGCTAGTAACGCCCTTTGCGGGTTCTCGCTAACTGGCCTCTCTCATTTATCTACTCACCGTCGCCTTATGGTGCCCATCTGGGTTTTCATCAATAAGACTCTCTTATTTCTCTACTCACTGTCGCCTTATAGTGACCGCATGGGTTTTCACCGATAAGACTCTCTCATTTCTTCTCTTCTTTTTTTTCTTTTTTTTAAGATACTGCATACGGGAGGTTGCCCAATGCTCTTGGCATGGGGACTTCAAACATTTTCAAAGATCGATCAAAAGTTCCTAACAGGGAAAAAGCGAAAAGAACCTTGAACTGAATTACAACTTTTGGAACCGTTTTTATAGGGAAAAACCGTAAAATAAAACAAACTTCTGCCCCAGTTTTGGAGTATTAGGAATATGGATATTTTGTTCTGATAGGACCGAACCCAGGGTAAGGCTGCCTACGTATCCTTTGGAAATCAGGTCAGACGTAGTTCAATGACTCCGAAGCTTTGTTGTTTGACTATTTTTTCTTTCTTTCTTTCTTTCTTTTAAGTACACAGGTTCCAGAAGGTGCAAAACAAAGAAGACAAATACTACTCAAAAGGGTTAACAAAAGAGTGACACCTATTTGGAATAGCGAGCAAATGATATCCTTTGTCATCTCGATCTGAGAAAATCAATGCGTTAAAGTTCTACAGTGGCCATGTCTGAATAATATCTTTTGACTGCATCTGCATTTATAGTCATGTCTGGTACTCGTCCTTCTTCATCTACCAAGTGCAAGGCCCCTTTTGGTAATACTTTCTTGATGATGTAGGGTCCTTGCCAGTTTGGTGCAAACTTTCCTTTAGCTCCAACCTGGTGCGGAAGGATGCGTTTCAAAACTAGCTGGCCTACCTCAAACTACCTTGGGCGCACTTTTTTATTGTAAGCGCGTGCCATTCTTTGTTGGTATAGCTGGCCGAAACACACTGCTGCTAGCCGTTTTTCATCGATCAACATCAGTTGTTCTAATCGGGTCTTGACCCACTCAGTGTCTTCAATATCTGATTCCACAATAATTCGAAGAGAGGGAATTTCGACTTCAGTGGGCATTACAGCTTCAGTTCCATTTACAAGCAGATACGGAGTTGCACCAACAGATGTGCGAACAGTCGTGCGGTATCCCAAAAGAGCAAAAGGCAACATTTCATGCCATTGCCTGGAACCTTGGATCATCTTCCTAAGAATCTTCTTGATGTTCTTGTTCGCCGCTTCGACGGCTCCATTGGCTTTGGCCGGTAGGGGGTAGAATGGCGATGCATGATTTAAAATTGTTCGCATACCTCCTTCATCAAATGGCTATTTAGATTGGCTGCATTATCAGTGATAATGGTCTTTGGGATACCAAAGCGACAGATGATGTTGGAATGAATAAAGTCTACCACTACTTTCTTGGTGACTGCTTTGAAAGTGACGGTCTCCACCCACTTGGTGAAGTAATCAATTGCAACCAAAATGAATCTATGCCCATTTGAAGCCTTTGGCTCGATTGGCCCAATAACATCCATTCTCCAAGCAACGAAAGGCCAAGGAGAGGACATGGGATGCAACTTCTAAGGAGGCGAGTGAATCAGGTCACCATGAATCTGGCATTGGTGACACTTGCGAACAAAACTGAAGCAATCTCGCTCCATAGTAAGCCAATAATACCCTTCCCGCAGAATCTCCTTCACCAAAACATATCCATTCATGTGAGGTCCACATACCCCCGAATGCACTTCACTCATGATCCGCTCCACTTCTGTAGCATCTATGCATCTCAACAAGTTTAAATCTGGGGTCCTCTTGTACAGAATTTCCCCATTCAAGAAGAAACCACTGGCGAGCCACCTTATAGTTCTTTTTTTATCTCCCTTGGCATGCTATATTCTCTTGTTTTCAGGAATCGTTTTATGTTATGATACCATGGTTCACCATCTGGTTCTGTGTCAATTGTATTGCAGTAACCGTGTTGATTCCGAACTTGGATTTCTAGTGGATCAATATGACTGTTGCCTGGATAAGGGAGCATCGAGGCTAAAGTAGCCAAGGCATCGTCTAGCTCGTTGTGAAACCTGGGAATGTACCTGAACTCGATGGATTTAAATCTTTTGCTCAAGTCTTACACACATTGTCTGTATGGAATAAGCTTGATGTCTCGAGTCTCCCATTCGCCCTGAGTTTGCCGGATAAGCAAGTCGGAATCTCCCATAACCAATAGTTTATGCACGTCTAGATCGATGGACATTTTTAGACCCATGATACAAGCTTCGTATTCTGCCGTATTATTGGTACAGAAGAACCGAAGTTGGGTCGTTGCAGGGTAATGATGTCCAATAGGTGAGATAAGGATTGCCCCGATACCAACTCCTTTGATATTGACAGGCCCATCAAAATACATTTTCCATACAAGGTCATCGTCTGGAACTACTTCCTCTATTGAGTTGACCTCTTCATCTGGGAAGTATGTGCTAAGTGGCATGTACTCATCATTAACTGGATTCTCTGCCAAATGATCTGCCAAAGCCTGTGATTTCATCGCGTTGCGGGTGACATAGACGATGTCGAACTCTGTGAGCAGGATTTGCCATTTTGCGAGCCTGCCAGTGGGCATTGGCTTTTGGAAGATGTACTTCAAAGGATCCATTCTGGATATGAGGTAAGTAGTGTAGGCCAAAAGATAATGTCTCGGCTTCTGAGCGACCCAAGTCAAGGCACAACATGTCCTTTCTAAAAGGGTGTACTTAACCTCATAATTGGTGAACTTCTTGCTCAAATAATAGATTGCATGTTCCTTTTTGCATGTCGGATCATGTTTCCTCAGAACGCATCCAAAGGAATTATCCATCACCGATAGATATAAAAGCAAAGGCCTACCAGGTTCAGGTGGGACCAATACAGGGGGTTTTGACAGATAATCTTTGATCCTGTCAAAAGCTTTTTGGCAATTGTCCGTCCACTTGATAGCGGCATCCTTTTCAGCAACTTAAAGATGGGCTCCCACGTGGTTGTGAGCTGAGCAATGAACCTACTGGTGTAGTTCAACCTCCCGAGAAAACTCATGACTTCCTTTTTGTTCTTCGGGGGTGGCAGATCTCGAATGGACTTTATCTTAGATGGATCCAATTTGATGCCTCTCCAGCTGACTATAAAACCGAGGAATTTCCCAGATGGAACCCCAAATGCACACTTGGGTGGATTAAGCTTAAGGTCATACCTTCGAAGCCGTTCGAAGAACTTTTTCAAATCACACACGTGATCAGCTTGTGTCTTTGATTTTATGATGACATCATCGACATATATTTCAATCTCTTTGTGCATCATGTTGTGAAAAATGGTGGTCATGGCCCTCATGTAAGTTGCCCCTGCATTCTTTAAACCGAATGGCATGACCCCGTAACAATAAGTACCCCATGGAGTGGTGAAAGCGGTCTTTTCTGCATCATCCTCATCCATTAGAATTTGGTGGTACCCAGCATAGCAATCCACGAACGATTGTATCTCATGCTTTGTGCAATTATCTACAAGAATGGTCTTGCTTTGTTCAGGTCCCTATAGTCAACACAGACTCTGGTTTTTCCATCCTTCTTCGGCACAGGCACAACATTTGCCACCCAGGTGGTGTATCGGACAGCTCTGACCACATTAGCGCTCAGTTGCTTCATTATTTCCTCTTTGATTTTGTCACTCATGTTTGTTTTAAATTTTTGTTGCTTTTGTTGGACTGGTAGAAAACCAGGATACGTAGGAAGCTTATGAACCACTAGATCAGCACTTAAACCCGGCATATCATCGTAAGACCAAGCAAACACATCTTTGTATTCAAATAAAATTTGAAACAAGGCATCTCTGGTTTTTTGTTCAGTGTGAATGCTTATCTTCGTTTCTCTAACTTCTTCATGACTTTCTATATTAATCGGCTCAGTTTCATTGAGGTTGGGCTTAGGCTTGTTTTCAAATTGTTCCAACTCTCTTTTTATTCCTCAACAACCTCATATTCATCATATTCAACCTCTTGATGCATTATTTTGATATTAGACAGCTTTTTAAGATCTGGGCGTGAATTCCACATGCATGTCATGTTATTAAAGCGGGCATTAACGAAACTGAAATGGAAATAAAATGAAAGGAATTAGGAAAAGGAAAAGATACAAAACTTAATAGGAAACTGAACTGCATTTCATTGAATTCGAAAGGATAGAAGGGTTAACATCAAAACAAAACAATCATACTGAGATGTTTGGATTACAACCCTTAAAGTAACCTAAAATACAAAAAAGAAACTGCAAAAGCAAACTACCAAGACTCCTTCCTTGTGGGAAAAGGAGTTGCTTCCCAGTTGTTGAGCATGGTTTCTGGGCCAATTAGTTGCATATCGGCACGACTAGTGCCTTCACCAGCCTGGATCATATTCACTTCAGAAAACATCTGGCTGAGGCCATGGAAAATTTCATCAATGTTTTCCTGTACCGAGTAATTTTGACCCTCTTGGAGTCGTGGCTTGACAAAAGTGTAGAAAATGTGAGGGATAGGTTGTTGCAAGACCCATCCATGCTTTTTGTGGTGCTTGGCTTTGTCTTCATCTGCTTGTGTTGTCCTGAAGCCTAAGCCAAAAGTACCCTAGTTAGTGAATGGAGAAATAGGCTTTGAAATTCCTTGCAATGATGCCCCCAAGCCTTTTCCTGGATCATAACCTTGTCTCAGCATAAGTGCAGCCACCATTACAGATGTGGCGGAAAGACGAGGATGCAAAATGGGCTTTCCTTCCTCAACATGGTCCACAGCAACCACTTCAAAAGCCTGATAGACAATGGACTCATACCCTTCCTTGGCCTCAATACAGAGGATTAATGGGTCTTTATATATGGAAGACTCGTCTTCCCCGTGAACAATAATTTCTTGCCTGTCATTTTCGAATTTGAGCATCTGATGCAAGGTGGATGGCACAGCTCGGGCCGTATGGATCCATGGCCTTCCAAGAAGAAAGTTATAAGAAGTGACCATGTCCACTACTTGGAAGACAATCTCAAAGTCAACCGGCCCAATCGTCATGGCAGGCCCAATCATCTCTTGCTGAGCCATCAAAAGCCCGGATACGAACATTGTTGGGTCGGATTCTGTCTGTATTGATCTTCATGCTTTGCAAGGTAGAGAGAGGGCATACATCTACACTTGAGCCTCCATCAACCATGACTCGCTTTACATAATGCCCCTCATATTTGACCATCAAGTTTAAAGCCCTATTGTGCCCGGCTCCCTCCTCGGAAAGTTCATCATCAGTAAAGGAGATTCTATTTGCTCAAAAAATCTGTTGGCCATCTTCTCCAACTGATTCACTGTGGTCTCCTCTAATATATGTGCCTTGTTCAGGACCTTGATTAGTACACGGGCATGCTCTTTGGAATGTATGAGCAGAGATAGTAGAGAGATTTAGGCAAGAGTCTTTCTCAGCTAGTCGATGATTAAGTAATCCTGAACTTTCATCTTTTTCCAAAACTCTTCCGCCTCTGCTTCAGTGGCCGGTTTCTTTATTGGCAATTGGCCTTCTCTGATTTGCTTGGCCTTCCTCAACTCTTCTGGTGAGTAACATCTCCCCTATCGAGTCAAACCTCCAGTTTCCCCCACTTCCTCTATGATTTCCTTGCCTTTTTAGGTCATCACATTTTTGTTGTAGTTCCAAGGAGTGGTTTTTGTGTTGGTCACAAGGGGTTGCACGGCAGGTTTGATTATGATCGGCTCTGTTATACCTTTCGTACCTCCCTGCTTCTGCCTTGTGATGGGGTGGCCTCCAAGTACATATAACCTTGGGCTTGGAACACTTGAGTGAACTTCCAACCTCGAGATTTTTGGAACAAATAAAGTTGCCTTATTTGAGCTCTGGGCGCTTTTCACAATCAATAGCACATCTCGGCTGGGACTTACTTCCAGACATGTTCCTTCTTGAATTGCACCCACTGTCATTTATGCTCGACCGACCGGCTTGTATTCTTGATCTAGGCCAATCATTGCCACAAAATGAACATCATTGTATGCTGGCAACGAGTTGTTTGTCACATTAGGAGGGTCCTCGCCATTCGTCACTACAATCAGTTTTTCATAAATGAGTCTCTCTATGGCTCTTTTCAGAGTCCAACAGTCATCAGTGCTATGCCCTGGGGCACCGGAATGATATTCACATCTAGCATTTGCTTGAAATCCATGTGAATCAGGATGCATATGGTGGGGAGCGATGGGTCCAATCACGCCCATTTGCTTCAGCTTCTGGAATAGACTAGAGTATGATTCGGCCAATGGAGTGAATTTTTCTATCGGCTCTCTCGACCATAATCCTGCCTGGGACGAGCATTGTAGGGTGCCCGAAAATTTTGCTGCTGAGGTCGGGGGACCCTTGGAGCCGGTGCTCGTACCTGCTACTTGGGAGGCGGAGCATATGATTGAGCATGAAACACTGTATATTGTGGTGGGCCCACGGAGTATTGAGGAATTGGCGGGGGATAATAGTATGGAGGGTAGCTGGATTGCCCCTGCTGAACTTGCACATAAGGGTGCGATGCCCCTCTTTGAACTTTCCTAAATCCCGAAGTCATCATGGACCCTTCATCTCTCTTCTTTCTATTTGCCAAACCTCCCGACCCATTTTGGATAGCTTGGGTGGTGGCTTTGAGAGCAGCTTGACTTACAATTCTGCCAGTCTTGAGGCCATTTTCGACCATCTCCCCTATTTTGATTGCTTTTGCAAAAGGTCTACCCATCGCGGACATCATGTTCTGAAAGTAATCAGGATCTTGAGCCTCCAGAAAAATAGTGATCAACTCGTGGTTATCCATGGGTGGCTTAACTCTAGCCGCTTGCTCCCTCCACTTGATGGCATACTCCTTAAAACTTTCGGTCGGCTTTTTCTTCATATTGGACAAGGAATTACGATCCGGTGCAATATCAATGTTGTACTGAAATTGTTCGACGAAGGCCTGGGCCATGTCATCCCAAACATGCCACTGAGAGATATCTTGGTCAATGAACCATTCAGAAGCTACCCCCACAAGGCTTTCCCCAAAATAAGCCATCAGCGGCTCCTCTTTTCCTCCTGCACCCCTCAGCTGGTTGCAATCCTTTTCAAGTGGGCGATAGGGTCGCCGTGTCCATCATATTTCTTGAATTTTGGGGTCTTGAACCCTCGTGGCAAATGGATGTGAGGGAACATGCATAGATCACTGAATGAAATAATTTTGTGACCACCTAGCCCCTGTATATTCTTTATATTCTATTCAAGACTTTTCATTTTCCTGACCATCTCATCTGGCTCAACCGTCGTGGCAGGCTTTTCATTTTCCACTGGTGATTCGTACTGAGGAGTCTGATTGTATGGAGCCAAGACCCCGAAAGCCATATTTGGAGAATAGTATTGGCCATCATAAGCATTAGATGGTGGCTCATTGTTTGGCCTCATCACAGGTGGTGGCGGCGGGATTGTATATACCGGTGCGCTAGATACGACGAGAGGGGTGTTCCTGACTAGTGTGACTGGAGGTCGCATATTATAGGTACCGGGGGCAGCATGGAGGCTGTAGTTTGGCACATACCCTGGTGGTAGAATGTGATCGCTCGTTGCATGGAGCGGTGTTTGAGTAGCCTGGGGTATGGTGGAAGTTCCCTCTGAGGGACCCTGGGGTGGAGGTCGACCGGAAACCCAAGCTTGATATACATCTGACAGTTGTTGTCTCAATTTTCTTATCTCCTCCGACTCTTGCTCAACTGACTGACCCTGCGGATTGTCACTGACCAACTCGATTTCATCACTGTTATCCATTACCACCGCTCCCTTAGATCTTGTGAAGTAATGATGTGTTTCCAGTTTCACCACAAACCAACCACTTTAATCTTATTGAGTAAGAGGCAACAAATGTGTTAGGGTTAAGCATTTTACAGATAGGAACACACGTAGATATGCTATGCTCCTAAATATCACCATCTCTAATATGCTTTTGGAAGGCTTCATGTTTCATTCCGGCTTATCAGCTTGTTGCTTATTGACATTGTTATTTCCTCCTTTTTGTTTTCACTCGCCTTGTCTTGATCCCTCACTTTAGAGTCATTGAAAAATATTTGATCAAACCTTTTGTGGGTTTCCTACGTATCATGACGCCACATGAATCAGATCATTACGTAGTTCAGGTACATGACCATTTTTTTTTTACAAAACAAACATCATTTTGGTTCATTTTCAAATTTTTCTAAACAAAATCTTTTTCATTGATTTTCAATATATATATATATATTTTTTGATACAAGACTGCAAAAGCAAGAATTACATAAAGATAAACAAGACCAGACCTGACTCAAACAGACTTTTTAGGATAAAAGGCAAAACAACAAGACTCAAAACACCAAAAGACTCTTACAAACTCAAAAACAACAAAAGAATAATGAAAAGGGACTGATAACTAAAAGAAGACTTTGATCTCTGCAGTAGAATCCACCAGCATCACTGTAATCAAGGCGCTTGTTCCTGCGGCTGACCCCTAACATTGCGGTATATCCTCTCCAAGTCTGCAGATATATGACGAGCAACGTTCAATGATACTTCTACAAACCGCTCGGGTGTCATTCCCTGGCAACTCCTACATGCTCTTGAGGTATATGTGGCTACCTCGAGTATCTTTCCCTTAATGTATTCCTGAGCCACGTGCAACCCTTGATTTTGCTGACCATGGGTCTCAGCTAGATCCAGCGCATCACGCTCACGGTACAAGTCCATATCTCTTTGGCGCCGAACTTCTAGCGACTCCGCTTCTAACTGATTGATCACCTTTTGGTAGTGGTGTCTTTCTATTTCAAACTCCGCGATCTGGCTCTCCTTGCTTGACTCAACTCCCCCTATCTGATCCCTTAGAGCTTGGATTAATGGAGAAAAATCTCTACGCTCATGATCACGGACCACCTTGAACTGGGTTTCTCTTTCTTCTTGTTGTTGAGCGGTAGTGATCACTTTTTTCTGTCTAATTTGAGCTTTGAGCGCTCGCCTCTCTTGTACCCACTGAGCCTTTTCCAGCTCGAAATTAGCCTGTTGTATGTCAATGGCTGTCTCCAGAATGCCCTCATCTTCTTGTAAGATGTCAATATGAGATTGGAACTCTTGTGCCACTTCCCTTCTGGTTTCTCTAACTCTAGCCTCGATCCCCTCCTTCAAATCAACTGCATGACGTATGGATCTTTCTGGCCTTTGCTCGGGGATAGCCTGGTTGTGAAACCACTCAAGGTATGCGAGGCTTACCTCCCCACGGTCACAATCAGCTACCATCCCGTCCAAATCAGAAAATCGACCACCAAACCAAACCATTTGTGCATATGACTCCCTTGGAGGTTCCTCTCCCTTGAATTCCCACACGAACGGACGCATGTCCTCAATCGGGGGCCTCTTTTGCTCTCTCCTTAGCCGGCGCATGACGCGCAGGGGCGCGTAGGTTGGAAACCTCTGAAACCCATGAGTAGGGGTGTTCATTGTTCGATTTGGATCGGTTTTTCCCTAAAAAGAAACCAAACCAAGTGAGTAGGTTTTTCAAATATTAGAACCAAACCAAACCAATTAAGTCGGTTTTTTCTCGATTCGGTTTATGTCGGGTTTTGTCGGTTTTTCGGTTTTTTCGGTTATTTGTCTGTTTTTTCTTAAATATAAGACATACACTACCAAACACATATTCCGGCGACCACATTTTCAACGAAGCACTATCAAATCAATTGCCCTTTGAGAAATCTATTATTTACTAAAATATATTGATGATAGTTGAATCAAATACTGGTGAATAATTTAAGGACTCAATTAAAAAATATATTATTTTTAACATGAAAAGGTATCTTACACTTAACAAAAGAAAACTACCAATCAAATTAGAATATAAAGGTAAAGAACTGTAGTAAAAGTGCAAACGATTAACATTCACCATAAAAAATTTGAAGCTTTGTATAAAATATACATATATATAGGTGTAATAATAAATTTAAAATAGCTACTCCTATAGGCGGTTTGGTTCGGGTTTTTTCGATTATTTTTTATTAAAACCAAAACCAAACCAAATTTGATCGATTTTTAAAATTCAAAACCAAAACCAAACCAAACCAAAAAATATCGATTTTTTTGGTCGGCTTGGTTTGGTTTTCGATTTGGTTCGATTTTTCAGATTTTTATGAACACCCCTACCCATGAGTATGAAGAACGGGCGATACGTCGACACATGCATGACCCTAGCAGAAGGGAACCAATAATAGTTCCAAGTGATTCTATCAGCACTCAATGAACCAAATAATGTCCGCCAGGCCTTCACCCCCTCTGGAATATTAAAACTTGTGGCCCTGTCTGGGTGACATCCAATGTAATTCAGCCAGTTTTCATTGAAATTTATTACTATCGGATGATGATAAAGGTGCTCTATGAACCACATTTGTAGCAGAATGTTGCATCCCTCGAAGTAATCTTCACCCTCTTGGCAGCAGGTCAAAGCTCGAAAAATATCTCCCAAAATCATGGGAAGAATGGTATGATCCTCGCTACTTTGCAAATACGAGACTACCACAACCAATCGAATTTTGATGCGCCCACCATGCTCTGGAAAGACCATGATCCCTAGAAATGATATCATGAACGCGAAGATTCTCAACTCCCTCCAAGCGTCGTAACTCAACTGGTTGACGAATTCTATGCCCGAGAAGTTTTCAAACCCTTTCTCGTCCCCAAACCTGTCGTAAAGATATTCCAACAGAACCCAACCTTCGTTTAAGCAAACCATTGGAATTCGACGGAGGCATAACTTCTTTAAAAAGTTGTTCACACCAAATTTTCTCGGAGCAACAGGCTTTTTCCCACGAAGGTCTCTCCTCAATCCGGTGAACACACCTAATTCTTCCAATGTAGGCGTCATTTCACAATCTTTGAACCTGAAGACATTGTTGACGAGGTCCCGAAAACCCACTAGAGCCTCGATTAAATCTCTGTTAGGCTTAATTCTCATGATGTTTGTGAGGAACTTGAGGTGCTTAAATACTTGATTTTGTTAGCAAAACTAGCCCACCAATTACAGAGACTACTCGGGGTCTTATCTCAGATCAAGAACATAGGAGGTGTCTCGTCCCTTACTCTTTTTCTGACTGCTTGTTTGTGGAGAACTCATGGTGAACCTAAGAATAAGATAAAAACGGTCAGGATTTACCTAAATTATATGCAAATTCTGATCATTTTTTTTGGCCAATTTAGGACTCGATCTATTTTTTATTTATTATTATTATTATTATTATTATTATTTTGAAACTACCTGACACAAAAGTTGAGATGACAAAAGAAGAAAAAATGGGTATTATTACGAAAATGGCCCTTTGATACTTCCACAGAAGGCATAAAGGATGTCTCGGCAAAAACAGCCAAATATAGGAAAAAATGATAAAAAGTAGACAAAACAAATAAATAAAAACTATTTTTACGAAAACGGCCCTTCTCTACTCCCGAGAGGAGTTCAAAGGCTGTCTCAGCAAATATAACCACACAAAACTAGATAAAAATGGCTATTATTGCGAAAACAGCCTTTCGATACTTCCGGAAAGGTTTAAAGTTGCTTCGACAAAAACTGGCCAGACATAAGGGCAAAATGATAAAAGGTGAATAAATATGGATAAAGTAGCTATTTTTACAAAAACGGCCCTTCAGCACTTCCCAGGAAGATTTTAAGGCTGTCTTGGCAAAACAGCAGGAACACGAGGGCAAAACAATAAAAAGAGTGACCAAAAATAGCATTTTTTTCCGAAAATGTTATGCACATGCAGAATTTTATGCTCCTTTTTCTTCTTTTTTTTTTGAATAATGTGGGCTGAACCCGATGGAGGTTGCCTACGTATCTCACATCCGGTGAGAATCAAACCCGCGTAGTTTGGTAAAACTGGGTACTTTTCTCTTTTGATTTTTATGAAAATTAATCTTTACACCTCACGCCATACTACTACAAAATCTTTTTTTTTAAGATTATTTGTCCTAAACTAAGAGCATGATTCCTTTTTTTTCGTTTTTTTTTTTTAATAATTCCGCTACACTAATTTTCTAAAGCCGTTCGACATGCAAGTAAGCCTTCCAAATGATGTATCAAGTAGCACATAAGTGAACATGATGGTCTCAAAGAGGAAACCTGTCTTATACGGACTCGGCCCCTGTGCCGAGTTTCGCTAAGTCAAATGCACGTGATGCACATAAAGCGAACCTACTAGGGATATCCGGCATGAGGTTTGTTCTTCTAGATTTAAATCCTGGTGGAGAAGGTATCTAGACTGGCTTACTCGAGCGGAAAACTCGAGCCGAGGAGGGTCAGTGTACCGGTAGCATTGCTTTCCGGCTTAACTGGTGGTGCTCCCCGCCTAAAACTTGTGTGACTAAAATCCTTCACCGGGTGACAAGCACCTCGGCTATCTCAAAGAAAGCGGGCTATGTCAAGCAAGTGCCCAATTTTAATTTCAAGAAGACTCAGAGGGGGTGCGTGATAAAACAGTTTATATGTACAGTTCAACAATATCAAAACGGTAAAAACGAACAAGTAGCACATTAGGCACAAATAAATCACAATATTTATAAAATTAATAAAGCCAAATAAAAAGTCAACATGTACAAGCTCGAATTCTGGTTGGTCCCCAGCAAAGTCGCTAGAGCTGTCACACCCCTTTTCTACCCCCGCAAAAGATAAAGATATATTGATCTGTGGGTTAAAGAGTTTTTCCAATTAAAGTGATAATTTTGAAATAGGGATTATTTTGTTTACAGGGTCGCCACTTGGAATCGATTTTTTGGGTGTTCCAAGTCACCTTTTATTTGAATCCCCATTCAAAGGAAGATTTGACTCTTTTATATCGGTCCGCAAAAATAAAGTTCGAGTAAGGAATTCTGTTGACCGGGGAGAAGGTGTAAGGAATTTCTCGAGTCACGTGGTTCTAGCACGGTCGCTTTATTGACTTAAAACTTGTCTTGAATTAATTTTGGACAAAACGCGATTTATATGATTTTTATGTTTTACCTATCCGCTTTTATTTCTTGATTATTAGAATTACTAAACAAAATAATTTAGATAATGTTGCGTTGTGATACCACGCTACGCAAGCGAATGCGTGATCGAATAATAAAAAAATTAATGAACTTTTCATAATTGCGCCTCGCAAGCGAATCCGAAATCATGACAATCAATTATTTGTAGTACTTTTGAGAAATTACTACATTTGAGAAAATTAATTCTTGAAAATTATTAAAAGTAACTATCGCGCTACGCAAGCGAATCCGCAATTATAGGAAATAATTAAATAAAAAAACTAACTAAAACTATTGGATAAGGTATGAGGTTATTCAATTTAATTTATTGAATATTAAACATCACGCTATGCAAGCGATTCCGGGAAGGTAAAGCGATTTTCCTAGCATTTAAATTAATTAATTAAGAGGTGATTAAATTATTAGATTACTATTACTAAGAGAAAGTACCACTTTTAATTAATTTATTTGAGCAAACATGGCTTTTAATCGATTGGACCAGGTTTGTTTATAAAAGTTAGTCTAGTACATTATTAAAACGGAAATGGGCCAGCAGTAACGCAAGTAAAAATGGGCCAGCAGTGACTTAAAAGAAAAATGGCTAAATAAACTTTTAAAAGGCATTGGGCCTGTTAGGAAGAACCAACTTCGGCCCATTATTGGGCTTCTGGAATGACACAAGTTGAAAAATCAATGGCCATCAGCTGCATATTAGCACGGGTAGCCCACTTGGGCTAAATTGCACGTCTAGCCCATTTTACTCTAAAACCAAAACCTTCAATTTATTTGTAACCTCAACCACTCGTTTAATGACTTAACTATTTTCTAAAAATAAAGGTCATTACAAAAATGGTCACATGTAGAATCTAAAATTTGTCACAATAAATTATGGTCACATGTAGAAATCTAAAATTTATCACAATAAACTAAAGCTTTCAGGCATAACTCTTTTGATCTTTTCTTTAAAGAATGGCCTAACATAAACTGGCCAGAATTATGCAAGGTGCAAAAACTGTCCTTAAACACATTACAAACTTCTTGAAACATCTCATTTTACATGCATTGAAACTATATTAGATAATAAAGTCCAGCTACACATGAATAAACACTATTTGAACATTCAGGGATTCATTTTTATATATGAATCCAACAAGATATACTTAAACAATCAAGAAAACTATCTAGCTATGCCCCCCAATAGTCAAGATGAGTTCAAATCTTCTTGTTAATGTGAAAATATCTGCAACATAAGGTTAAAGAGTTACCTGAGTGGCAGAATAATAAAAGTACAGTTGTAGGATCAGCAAGAATAGCAGCAAAAACAGCAATAGAGATAGCAGCACCTTAGTGTTAAAATAGCCCAGAAAACCAACAAAGATGCTTGAAACTAGTAGCTAAAGAACTTCACAAATTGCCTAAGGGATCTTTCTATTTTCCTCAAAGGTTCACTCTAAGAAACTCACAAAGCTCTGAAATTTCTGCTTGCTATATGTATTAAGCTGCTCATTTTTCTCAAAGATATATGTCTTTTTTAGAGTGCAAAAGATGATCTCTCAATGTAAGATCCCGTCTGTAAAGTGAGAAAAGGGCAGCCCTTAAGTAGGCAAAGAAAGCCACTTTTTGGGCAGATTTTGGTTCACCAAAAATCTGTCCAAAAATGACTGACTTTTTGTGCTAAACACTGTTCAAAGGATGTCCGAAAGGTGAAAGGACAGCCTGAAAATCTGCTATCGCATAAGCAAGAAGAAAAAATGTCATTTCAGCCACCCTACTAGTCAAAGGTAAGCTATTAGTACCCTAAGTCATGATCAAACCCATAAAAACTTCAGATTTTAACAACATCAATACTACCCTATTAATTTAAACTAAAATAAACTCGCACAACTAACAATTGACAAAATACAAACAAGACTTCAAATGGAACTAAAAACCCAAACTAACTAGATTAAAACAAATTAATTTGTGCAAACTAACCATAGAGCAAACAAACTGAATTCACAGACTAATGCTCAAAACAAAAATTAGACGAACATTGCTAGCAATCGGACGACGGCGTTCAACGACTAAACAATCGATTAACTAAGAAAACGATTTAAATAATACACTAAGATCCCGTTTGATCAATAATAATCTAACAAACAACAATGGAGATAACTAGTTAAACAATCAAAACTTGAAACTCCAATTAACAAGAAACAACCAAAACAAAAATAAAATAAATAAATTAAAATAAAAATTAGAAACTAACTTACTAATATAAAAAAATCAGAAATTAATTAAACGGATGACGATTATACCTAACGGGCATGCCTGAAACTGTCTGAGCCACGAGAAGATGTCGGGATACCAAGAGGCGGCTGTCCGACCCCAAAACACAAGTTCCCTTTTAAGAAAAGGCCCAAAACAAGTAAGTTTTGGCAACTAGAAGGGAACATGAGTCTTTAGGTCGAGTGGGCTAAAAAATGAGGCAGTGGTGGCCTGAGGTGGTCGCGGCAGTAGGGAGAGGGTAGCTGGCCGGCGGCCGGAAAATTAGTGGTCGGAGTTTCATCTTGAGATTGATATCAATTGATAGGTCTTGAGGAGCTTTTTCCATTGATGTAAGTATTGTAGGGTGGTGGTGGTCGGAACTTCACGAATTTGGGCAAAAAGGTGGCGGCTAGGGTTTCCTAGATCTAAAATTCATGGATTTTGAGGGGGTTTTGGGGAATTTATCTTGGAGATTCGGAAAGCGGGAGTTAAGGAGAGCATGGGGTGAAAAAAAGGGGTTGATTGGAAGTGGTCCGCCGGCGGCGGCGATTTCCGGCCGGCGGAGATGGGCGGCGACCGGTGGAGGCAGCAGAGAGGAGACAAAGAAGAGAGAAGAAGAAGAAAGGGGGAGAGTAATAAGAGAATGGGGCAAATCTTTTGGGATTTTAGGCTTTATATACCTAGGGCAGAGAGTGAATGAGAGTTGTTGGATCAAGATGGAATGGATGGGTAGGATTTGATCTTTGTAAACTAACAAAACTACATAGTTTTGAAGTCTTCTAGGCCAAAGCATATGGACCAAGTCTTGGGTTGTTGGGCCACCAGTTTTGGTCCAATATTTGGGCCAATTTTGGCTTTAAAAATGATTAAACCCAATCCCCTAACTCTCATATCAAATTATTTAATATAATCTAATTTAAAAGCCTAAAAATACACACATAAGAATTCTAAAAATTATAATGTAAAGTAAAAGTCAAGAGCAAAAATTAGGCATTTACATTAGCCTTATGCAAATATGGAGGCAGGGCTTAGCCTCATGCAAGATTTGAGACAGGGCTTAGTCTCCTGCAAGGAGAAGGCAATGCTTAGCCTTATGCAGATATGGAGGCAGGGCGTAGCCTTATGCAGAGATGGAGGCAGGGCGTAGCCTTATGCAAATATGGAGGCAGGGCTTAGCCTCATGCAAAAAGAAGGTAATGTTTAGCCTTATACAAATATGGAGGCAAGGCTTAGCCTCATGCAGAGAACAAATAAGAATAGGATAGTTCTTAGCTGGAGATATATTGGCTTCTGGTGGCCTGATCGTTAGGACATTTGGTATGCATGCGAATACTTCTGTTACGTTCATCGTGCCTGCATCCAAAGAAAAATTGCAAGTTTTGTAAGGGGAGGTTAGTTCGTGCCTTCGTCTGCTGGCTTTGCTTCGCTCTGTTCTGGAGGCCTTTGTTTGAGTTGCCCTGGTAACATCTGACTGTCACGGAAATAGAGTTTTCGAAAATATGCACTTGTTGATGAAAGAAATGGAGTTATTTTTAGAAAACATAGTGAAATATCAAGTAATTTTGGATCAACTAGTGACTAACACATTTCAGAGACATTGCAGCTTTTCTTATTTTAGAATTTTTAGGGTCCTCCTCAAAATTCTGCCCCAGTTTGGTAAATGATCCTTCGGCCGTTTGCGAGTGACGAAACTTGTTGAACCTTCTCCGGAATTTTGAGAATCCTTCTCAAAATTCTGCCCCAGTTTCTTAACCAATTTCTGACTGTTTGGCATATGATGGCGTCGGCTGGACTTGCTTCGGAATTTTGAGGGTCCTCCTCAAAATTCTGCCCCAGTTTCTGATGCTGAGGAAAATGAAAATTTTATTATGATATGACTGAACCCACAGGGCTGCCTACGTATCCCCTCTTATACGGAAATCAGGTCAAGCGTAGTTCAATTACATCAGATGAAGAAATGTATATAGTTTAAATATAGTATCTCTTGACTGCGTCTGAACTGATTGGTTTCAGCCAAATTTCTCCGTCCATTTCTGCAAGTATGAGTCTCCTCCTATTAGCGCCCGGTGAACCATGTAAGGACCCTGCCAGTTGGGAGATAATTTCCCTTTAGCCTCATCTTGATGCGGGAAGATCTTCTTCAGCACCAACTGTCCCGGTGCGAATAGTCTTGGTTTGACCCTTTTGTTGAAAGCTTTGGACATTCTGTTCTGATAAAGCTGACTGTGACATACTGCGTTCATTCTTTTTCCATCTATTAGGGCCAGTTGCTCATAGCGGCTCCTTATCCATTCTGCATCACTGAGTTCGGCTTGCTGTATGATTCTTAAAGAAGGAATTTCTACCTCTGCTGGAATGACAGCTTCGGTACCATCAACCAATAAATAGGGGGTTGCCCAGTTGATGTGCGGACCATAGTGCGGTACCCAATAGGGCAAAGGGTAACTTCTCGTGCCATTGTTTGTGGTTTTCTACCATCTTCCTTAGTATCTTCTTGATGTTCTTGTTTGCAGCTTCCACAGCTCCATTCATTTGAGGTCTGTATGTTGTAGAGCTTTTGTGCTTGATTTTGAAGGTTTCACACATGGCTTTCATCAGGTCACTGTTGAGATTGGCGGCATTATCAATGATAATGGACTCGGGAACTCCGAATCGGCAAACACTACGATCCTTGACGAGGTCTGCGATGACTTTCTTGGTTACAGCTTTGTAGGATGCAGCCTCCACCCATTTTGTGAAGTAGTCAATGGCCACTAAAATGAACCTATGCCCGTTTGAAGCAGTGGGCTCGATCGGACCGATGACATCCATTCCTCAGGCAGCAAAAGGCCAAGGTGCACTTGTTGCATTGAGCTCATTGGGTGGTACCCTTATCATGTCTGCATATACCTGGCACTGGTGGCATTTCTGTACGTACCGGACGCAATCCGTTTCCATAGTCATCCAAAAGTATCCAGCTCTGAGTATCTTCTTGGCTAGAACAAATCCGTTCATATGTGGTCCGCAAGTTCCGGCATGAATCTCCTCAAGCAATCTGGAAGCCTCTTTTGCGTCAACACACCTTAACAACCCCAGGTCAGGAGTTCTTCTATATAGTGTTCCTCCGCTTTGGAAGAAGTGATTGGATAACCTCCGTAGCGTGCATTTCTGAGTATGGTTTGCCTGCTCAGAATATTCTCCTTTCGCCAAATATTCTTTGATGTCATGGAACCAAGGTTTTCCATCCGTTCCCTCTTCAACATGAGCACAGTAAGCCGGTTGATTGTGTATCCTCATTGGGATGGGATCGATGAAATTCTTATCTGGATGTTGTATCAATGAAGACAAAGTGGCCAGTGCATCTGTGAACTCATTTTGAATTCTGGGCACATGTTTGAATTCTATCTTTGTGAATCTCTTCATTAACTCCTGCACATGATACAAGTATGGCAGTATCTTGGTGTTCTTCGTAGCCCATTCTCCTTGAACCTGATGTACCAGAAGATCCGAATCACCGATTACCAACAGTTCTTGTATATTCATATCGATGGATAGATTGAGCCCCATGATGCAAGCCTCATATTCCGCCATGTTGTTGGTGCATGGAAACCTAAACCGCTCCAATTCCCACTCCTCTGAAGTTTGCAGCTCCGTCGAAGAACATCCTCCAACCGTCATAAGCTTCAGCAATGTCTTCTCCTACGAACGATACTTATTCGTTAGGAAAATACATTTTTAAGGGTTTGTATTCTCCTCCCACGGGGTTTTCGGCAAGATGGTCTGCCAATGCTTGTCCTTTGACCGCCTTCTGAGTTACATAGACGATATCGAACTCACTTAACAATATCTGCCACTTGGCTAACTTCCCGGTCGGCATGAGCTTCTGAAAGATGTACTTCAGAGGGTCCATCCTGGATATGAGGTACGTGGTATAGACACAGAAGTAATGCCTCAATTTCTGAGCCGTCCAGGTCAAAGCACGGCAAGTGCATTCCAATAGAGAGTATCGTGCTTCGTAAGGTGTGAACTTCTTACTCAAGTAGTATATGGCTTGCTCCTTTCTCCCTGTCTCATCATGTTGTCCCAAAACACACCCGAAAGCTCCATCTATTACAGATAGATAGAGTAGCAAAGGTCTCCTAGGTTCTGGCGGGACTAGGACTGGCGGTGTGGACAGGTATTCTTTAATTTTGTCAAAAGCCTTTTGACAATCTTTGATCCAACTCGTTTCAGCATCTTTCCTCGACATTTTGAAGATGGGTTCACATATAACTGTGGACTGTGCTATGAAGCGACTGATATAGTTGAGACGTCCTAGGAAGCTCATTACGTCCTTCTTGCTCTTTGGTGGAGGTAAATCTTGAATAGCCTTAACTTTGGACGGGTCCAACTCGATCCCTCGGCGGCTGACAATGAATCCCAATAGCTTCCCTGCGAGAACCCCGAATGCACATTTTGCGGGGTTCAGTTTCAGATTGTACCTCCTTAGCCTGTCGAAGAACTTTCTCAAGTCTGCTATGTGATCTGTGGCCCTCTTGGACTTGATGATGACGTCGTCGACATACACCTCTATTTCCTTGTGTATCATATCATGGAAGATGGTTGTCATGGCTCTCATGTAAGTATCCCCAGCATTCTTTAAACCAAATGGAATCATCTTGTAGCAATATACTCCCCACGGTGTAATGAAAGCTATTTTCTCTGCGTCTTCTTCATCCATCCAGATCTGGTGATAACCCGCGAAGCAATCTACAAAGGATTGGAGTTCATGCTTGGCGCAATTGTCGATCAGGATGTGTATATTTGGCAACGGAAAGTCGTCCTTGGGACTTGCTCTGTTTAAGTCTCGATAATCAACACATACTCTAACTTCCCATCTTTCTTCGGAACTGGTACAATATTGGCTAACCAGGTTGGGTACTCAACTACCCTGAGGACTTTGGCTTTGATCTGCTTAGTGAGCTCCTCCTTGATCTTCAGGCTCATGTCTGGTTTGAATTTTTTGAGTTTCTGCTTCACTGGCGGACATATTGGATTGGTAGGCAATTTGTGAGCCACTATGGATGTGCACACATGTCATCATATGACCATGCAAAGATATCCTCATATTCCTTCAGGAAACGGATGTACTCTTCCTTCTCTGTCGGTGATAAGTGAATGCTTATGTGAGTCTCCTTGACGGTCTCGGCGTCTCCCAAATTTACTGCTTTGGTTTCGTCTAGGTTCGACTTAGGTTTATTCTCAAAGTTCTCAACCTCTCTGACAATTTCCTCAGGTATTTCATCTTCTTCTTCTGAGTCACTATCCTTATGTTGCGTTGTCTCATTACATGTCACAGTCATCGGTTCATCAGGAAAAGTAATAATAACGCTATAGAAAGAAAAACGTGAAAGATAACAATGAATAATAAATAGCAGTTCATTGATTAAAAATTTAAGATATCCAAAAGAAGTACGGCTCGACGAATCGAGCAATTATTTTAAAACAAAATGCGACTTTTAAAACAAAATTACTGAAACATCTCAAATGCCTAGCATGGTTATAAAATAAATTAGGCTAAATGCCAAGCTACCCTGGGACTCGGCGGGCCCGGGATGGTGTGGTTGTCCAATTCCTGAGAACGGCTCCTTTCTCCACAGTCTGAATGGTGAGGCCTTTTTCCTCCTCCTCAATTATCGCACTGCAAGCCATGTCCTCGTCCTCTAGGAACAAATTTCTCAGCCCAGCTAAAGCTTCTTCTTCTGCAGTTCCCCATATTGTATTAGCCTGGTGTAAAGTCTGACCCAAATGTGGCACTGGTTGCTCGAGAGGGTAATAAGGACCACGCCATGGAGGCGACCAATCATCATACTCTCGCCATGTATACTGGTATCCGAGCCCGAAGGTTGTACCATGACGTTTCAGCTGTATTGGTTTAGTAATGCCCTGGAGATTCTTCCCAAGCCCTTTGCCGGGTTCATACCCAGACCATGCCAGTATGCTTTCTATTTTGTTACTCCACCATTTTGTCCTTCTCAATTGCGTTGACATGTTCAATGTGGTGATAAGTTTCTCCACCCAACCTTCTTCTATTCTCGATGACCGGGATAGTTTGACTGGTATAAATGGGGTTACTCCCATCTCCGTGAATGACTACCTCCTGGTGGTTCCATTCGAACTTCACGGCCTGGTGTAGTGTGGAAGCCACATCCCCTGCGGCATGTATCCAAGGTCGACCCAACAGAAGATTGTATGTAGCTGATATGTCAAGCACCTGAAATTCAACATCGAACCAAGTTGGCCCCATCTGCAGGCATAGGTTAATCTCCCCAATTGTGTCCCTTTGAGACCCATCAAAGGCTTTCACGTTCATACTTCCTGCCCGTATCTCGTGGAAATCTTTGCCCAATCTATTCAGAGTAGTTAAAGGACAAATGTTGAGACTCGAGCCCCCATCTATTAGGACCCTAGCAATGAATTTGTCTTCGAACTGTACCGTTATATGCAGTGCCCTATTGTGGCTTAACCCTTCAGGCGATAGTTCATCCTCATGGAAGGTGATCTTATGACTCTCCAGCACTTGCCCTACCATGTTGGCCATTTATCCACTGGTGATGTTGTTGGGCACGTAAGCTTCATTTAAAACCTTCATCAGAGCACTCCTATGTGTTTCCGAATTTTGCAATAGCGATAAGATGGATATCTGGGCGGGAGTTTTGTTTAAATGATCGACGACTGAGTATTCCCTCGCCTGTACTTTCCTCCAGAGATCGTCTGGCCCGGTTTCAATAACAGTTTGCTTAGTAGCAGCATCCTTGCTCGATCCTCCCAAATGTTCGTCTGTATAGATCCTTCCCGTTCTGGTCATTCCTTGTGCGGCATCAGACTCTTCCATCTTTACTTTTCCCTTTCACCTGGCTTCCGCAACATAGTCCCATGGTATGGCATTAGAATTAAAAGGAGGTGTGGTTGCTACTGTCACTGTGAAAGGTGTGGCCACTTCTACCTCAAATGAAACAGGTGTGGCTGCAGGTGGTGCTACCTCTACCTCAAATGGAACCGATGCAGTTACCTCAACTTTGACTGACGGTTATATCTGTACCAATATAAGAGTGAGTGTGACTGCAGGTTTGAAATCATCGCCTTCCCGAATAAGCCCGATTGACCTCTCAGGATCCCATTCTTCATCTGTCTCTATCACATGTACCCCATCACCCCTATGATCTGGAAGAGGATTGTTGCGGACGTTAGGTGCAGTTTCCTTCACCTGTATGACCTTGTTATCAATCAATGTCTGGATCTTATCTTTCAATGTCCGGCACTCGTCGATGGTGTTCCCCTTCATACCGGAATGGTATGCACAGGTTTTGTTTGGGTTGACCCAATGAGATGAGTTCTTCACTGCCACAGCAGGAATAGGAGTGACATAACCTGCAGCCTTCAACCTTTTGTACAGCTGGTCTATGGGTTCAGCAATAGCGGTGTATTGTCTGGGTGGTTTGCGATCAAAGTTAGGTCGGGGTTTCTGGTAATTTGGACGAGCTGGAGGTGAATGATAGTAGGTTGGCTAGGTGTGATAAGTAAGATAGGCGGTGGCGGGTTGAGAATATCTGGTAGATGAGGGCTGGTATGTGGGTGGAGGTGTTTGGTATGAGGGTGGCGGTGTTTGGTATGTGAGTGGCGGTGTTTGGTATGTGAGCGGAGATTTTGGGCCCTAAGCCACCATTACTGCCCCTACTTCTCTTTTCTTTGATATGCCGCCTGATTGTAATGCTCTATTTATGGCCTGCAGTGCCTCGAAATTTGTCACCATCCTGCTTTTGATACCCTCTTCAATCCTTTCTCCGAGTTTGATGATATCGGAGAACTTGTGATTCTCAATGACCATCGGCCTTTCATAATACTGTGGGTCTTATGCCCTGATAAAGAACTTGTCCATTTGCTCTTCTTCTAGTGCTGGTCTAACCTTGGCTACTTCCGACCTCCGCCGAGTAACATACTCGCGGAAAGTCTCAGTTGGATTCTTCTTTAAGTTCTGGATGTAGAAGACATCCGATGCATTCTCCGTGTTGAACCTGAACCGGTCCATAAATTTTGATACCATGCTCACTGTAACGACCCGACCCGTTGTTACGGGAGTTACCGCCCCGTTTTCCCCGTTTTATGCTTCTATATGTTTCATTATGTGTGCTTGGAAAATTTGAAGTAATTCGGATAGAGTTCGGTTAGAAATGAAACAATAAGTCTCTTTATGAGAAGGTTAGTTTGGAAAAGTCAACCGAATGTCGACTTATGAGTTAGAAGGCTCGGAATGGATTTCCGATGCTTCGACTAGTTTCGGGGGATGATTTGTGACTTAGGAGCGCAATCGGAATTGAATTTGGAGGTCCGGTGTAGAATTAGGCTTGAATTGGCTAAGGTTGGATTTTGGCGAATTCCGGATGGTAGGTGAGATTTTGATCCGAGGGTCGGAATGGAATTCCGAGAGTTGCAGTAGCTCTGTTAGGTGATTTTGGATATGGGTGCAGAGTTTCAGATCATTCGGAGGTGTTTAGGTCGGGTTTTAGATCAAATGCAAGTTTTGGAAGTTTTAGTTTAACTTAGGCTTGAATCCGTGGTAACTCGATGATTTTGGTGTTTATGATAGTGTTTTTATGTTACGAGCAAGTTTGAATGAAGTAATAGAACATATCTGTGCATTTGGTTGAGGTCCCGAGGGCCTCGGGGTGAATTCGGGTGATTAAACGAGAGTTTTGAGGTGTAATTGCAGGTCTGATTTTGCTGTCATCTGGAGTTTCCGCTTCTGCGGAAATGGACCGCAGAAGCGGGTACTTGGTCGCAGAAGCGATCGTTGGCCGGCTAGAGAAATTCCGCAGAAGCGGAAGGTGGCTCGCACCAGCGGGTCCGCATAAGCGGACAAGGTGCCCCAGAAGCGGTCTTCGGAGGAACCGCAGAAGCGGACTGTCATGCCAAGACAGTTACGTTGGCTATTCCGGGTATTCCGAGGATCGAGTGGCGTGGCGTGACTGACTATGTACCCGACAGGGTGATTTCCTTCCTAAAAGCCCAACGGATGGTTGGGAAGGGTTGTTTGTCGTACTTGGCTTTCGTTAGAGATGTTGGAGCTGAGACTCCTAGTCTTGATTCGGTTCCCGTTGTGAGGGATTTCCCTGATGTGTTTCCAGCGGACCTGCCGGGCATGCCGCCGGACAGGGACATTGATTTCGGTATTGATCTGGTGCCGAGCACTCAGCCCATCTCTATCCCTCCCTATCGTATGGCACCAGCGGAGTTAAAAGAGTTGAAGGAACAGCTTCAGGAACTCCTAGATAAGGGGTTCATTCGCCCGAGTGTGTCACCTTGGGGTGCACCAGTGTTATTTGTAAAGAAGAAGGATGGCACAATGAGAATGTGCATTGATTACAGACAGCTGAACAAGGTGACAGTGAAGAACAAGTACCCACTACCCCGTATTGAGGATTTGTTTGATCAGTTTCAGGGAGCAAGGGTATTCTCTAAGGTTGACCTTCGATCGGGCTATCACCAGCTGAAGATTAGGGATTCAGACATTATGAAAATGGCTTTCAGGACGAGATATGGGCACTACGAATTTCTAGTGATGTCTTTCGGGCTGACTAATGCCCCAGCCGCATTCATGCACTTGATGAACAGTGTATTTCGGCCGTATCTGGATTCTTTTGTGATCGTGTTTATTGATGATATTCTGGTATACTCGCGTAGCTAGGAGGAGCACGTGCAGCACTTGAGGGTGGTATTACAGAGATTGAGAGAGGACAAGCTTTATGCGAAGTTCTCTAAGTGTGAGTTCTGGCTTAGTACTGTGACTTTTCTGGGACACGTGGTGTCCAGTGATGGTATTCAGGTTGACCCAAAGAAGATCGAGGCGGTGCAGAGTTGGCCCAGACCGTCCTCAGCTACTGAGATCCGGAGTTTCCTCGGTTTGGCGGGTTATTATCGCAGGTTCGTTCAGGGCTTTTCATCTATTGCTTCGCCTTTGACGAAGTTGACACAGAAGAATACTCCATTTGTGTGGTCGGATGAATGCGAGGAGAACTTCCAGAAGCTCAAGTCGGCCTTGACCACAGCTCCGGTACTGGTATTGCCATCAGCTTCAGGTTCTTACACGGTGTATTGTGATGCTTCGAGAGTTGGGATCGGTTGTGTATTGATGCAGGAGGGTAGAGTTATTGCGTATGCTTCTCGTCAGTTAAAGTCCCATGAAAAGAACTACCCTGTTCATGACATAGAGTTGGCTGCTATCGTTCATGCCTTGAAGATTTGGAGGCATTATCTATATGGCGTATCTTGTGAGGTATATACGAACCATCGCAGTCTTCAGCACTTGTTTAAGCAGAAGGATCTTAATTTGAGGCAGCGGAGATGGCTTGAGTTANGATCATTCGGAGGTGTTTAGGTCGGGTTTTTGGTCAAATGCAAGTTTCGGAAGTTTTAGTTTAACTTAGGCTTGAATCCGTGGTAATTTGATGATTTTGTGTTGTTTGACGTGTTTTGGTGATTGGAACAAGTTTGTATGATGTTTTGGAGTATGTTGGTGCTTTTGGTTGAGGTCCCGAGGGCCTCGGGGTGATTTCGGATGGCTAACGGGGATTTTTGATGTTGAAAAATGCAGCAGAAATTTGCAGAGCAAATTAGCTCTTCGCGATCGCGAGCGCAGGGCTGCGATCGCATAGAAGAATTGGAGGGAGCTCAGATTTTTGCACTATGCGATCGCGTAAAGGGCTCTGCGATCGCATAGGTCTGGGAGTTTGGTCAGTGCGATCGCGTGGCTAGGTGTGCGATCGTGTAGAAGAGGAAAGGAGTGCTCTACGATCGCAAGGGGTGTTCTGCGATCGCGTAGAAGAAATTTTTGGGAGGTTTGAGATTGTGATATGCGATCGCATTAGTAGTGTTGCGATCGCATAGAGGAAAGACTGGGCGGACAGAATAGTTTTAAGGGTTATTTCAGTCGCGAAACCCATCATTTTACCACCATTTTTACACCGCCTTGAGAGCTTTTTGATCGATTTTGACGGGGATTTCAATGGGTATTGATTTGAGGTAAGTCTCTTGACTAGAAAACACCATTTTATGGAAGAATCAACACTCAAATTCATGAAAGTGGGTAGAAATTGTGAAGAACTAGGGCTTGGTTTTTGAAAATGAATTTTTAGGATTTGAAAGGCCATTTGAGCTCCGTTTTCGGTAAACTTTATATGTACGGACTCGTGACGAGACGAGAAATCCGTTGGTGTGATTTTTTGAATTTTTTGAGAAGTGGGCCCGGGGCTCGGGTTTTACCAACTTCGTGAAATTTAGTACTTTTCGAGTATTTTTGATTGGGTTATGTTTCTTTAACCCATATTTATGTATTCGTTGTGATTTTGACTAGATTCGACGCGCGAGGAGGTCGATACGAAAGGAAAAGGCATTACGGACCATTCTACGGCCGGTTAGAGGTGAGTAGTTGGTGTATATGATGGCCTGAGGGTTTGAAACCCCGGCTTATCACATTGTGACGCTATTGTAGGGCGTGACTCGCACCCCATGGCAGGTGCGGGATTGATTATGACTGGGGATTGAGCCTTAGTCCATCCCGAACAAGAATACTTCTATATTGGCGACTGATACGCACCCTGTATTGAATATATCTGGGCTTATTGCCGTGTTTGGGGCCTTGTGCCGATCTGTAGCATCCTTAGAGGATGAATGTCATTGTGATAGCATGCTTTGTATAATCATTGATCTCAGTCCTGTGTTTAATCACTGTTATGAAACGCTAAGTCACTATTCCTGAAGTTAAATATCTAAAATATATTCTTCTTAATAAATTGGAAATTGGAAAATTAATTGAATCTGTTACGTGACTCATATGCATATTGTGGATTGAATATGGATCGGGCTGCACGCGCAGCGAATGATATGATTATATTGCGCTTGGGCTGAAGGAGCCCCTCCGGAGTCTGTACACACCCCCAGTGAGCGTCGTCGACGTTAAATGGATCGGGCTACGCGCCGTAGCGGTCATGTGCATTGCATTGCATCTTTACATTATACTTGACTGATATATTTGCAGTTGTTCTGCTGTTAGTTCGTAGTTAGGTGTTGGACTGTTAGTTTTAGCTTTACTTTGTGGCATTTCGTGGATTTCTTATCTTCAGACATTTTATATGCTTATTACTCATTGAGTCGGTAGTACTCACCCCTACTCCCTGCACCTTGTGTGCAGATTCAGGTATACCCGAGGCTTAGCTGAGCAGTACTTGTTTTCTAGAGCTATTCAGAGTTGTTGAGGTAGCTGCTTGACGTTCGCAGGACCTGACTACTCTTCCTATTTCAGTTTTTATTCATATATACATTTCCAGACTTGAGTATTTTCATTCAGATATTGTTATTCAGATTGTTTTAGAGGCTCTAGACTCGTGACCCCAGGTCTTTGGGAGCGTTTTTATCAGACTTCGTATTCCTTAGTATTATTCTTCGATAAATATTGGATTATTATTCTAAAACTATTATATTCTCTTGAAATTGTCGGTTTTGAGGTTTACGATTGAATTGGGAACGACTGTGGTCAGGCTTGCCTAGCAATTGTGTTGGGAGCCATCACGACCGGGTTTGGGGTCGTGACAAGTTGGTATCAGAGCCTAGGTTACTAGGCCTCGCGAGTCATGAGCCGGTTTAGTAGAGTCTCGCGGATCGGTACGTAGACGTCCGTATCTATCCTCGGGAGGCTACTGAACCTTTAGGAAACACCTCACTTTCTTGAAATTCAAATCGTGCGGCTTGTTATTATGAGAAAACTAAATTTCCGTATTCTATTCTCTCGCAGATGGCGAGAACCCGTGCTAACGGACGTGGCAGACGACCAGCAGTGCCACCTAGAGGTCGTGGTCACGGTAGAGGCAGGGCAGCAGGAACAACGCCTGCTGACCCACTAGTTGACCAGGCTCAGGGTCAGATTCCAGCACCAGTTGACCAGTCTCAGGGTCAAATTCCAGTTGTAGATGCTCCAGCAGCACCTGTTCAGGCACCGGCAGTGCCCATCGTGATTCCTGGTCTCCAGGAGGCTTTGGCTCAGATCTTGTCCGTCTGCACTGGCCTGGCTCAAGCGGTATCAACTACTACAGCGGCGGCTACTTCTCAGACCGGGGGTGGTCATCAGACCCCCGATGCTCGCACACCCGAGCAGGTTGTTCAGGGTTACAGACACCTGGGGTAGCTCCAGCTCAGCCAGTTCAGCCAGTTGCACCAGTTGCAGCAGTCGTTCCAGTTGCGCCAGTCGCACCAGCTCAAGAGTCATGTGGTTCCAGCTATGCCGGATGACGAGCAGCGTCGGTTGGAGAGGTTCGGTAGGCTTCAGCCCCCGACATTCAGTGGTGTTGAGGGCGAGGATGCCCAGGGTTTTCTGGATAAGTGCCAGCGTATGCTTCGTACTGCGGGTATTCTGGAGTCTAGTGGAGTGGTTTTTACTACCTTCCAGTTCACAGGGCCTGCATTTAATTGGTGGGAGGATTTCAAGAGGCGTAGGCCTATTGGAGCAGCGCCCCTCACGTGGCAGCAGTTCTCTACGGTATTCTTGGAGAAATATGTACCCCAGTCTCACAGGGAAGAGTTGCGTCGTCAGTTCAAGTGGTTGACTCAGGGAGATATGACAGTGACTCAGTATGAGTTGAGGTTTACATAGCTAGCTCGGCATGCTACGTGGATGATCCCGACAGATCGCGAGAGGATCAGGAGGTTTGTGGATGGCCTCAACTATCCGATCTGCATATTGATGACTAGAGAAAGGGCTACAGCAGTTACATTTGAGGAGGTAGTTGATGCGGCTCGTCAGATTGAGACAGATCGTCGTCGGGAGCGTGAGGAGAGGGAGGCTAAGAGGCCTCGAGGTTCAGGTAGTTTCAGTGGTGCTCCGTCTAGGGGCCAGTTCCAGCGCAGCAGAGGTCGTTCCTTCAGACCTTCTCAGTCAGGTCGTTCAGAGTCCAGTGGGGCTTCGTCAGGCCGTGGTCATCAGGGCCATCAGCAGAGCCAGCCTGCACTGAGTGCCCTTCCAGCTCAGAGCTCTGCTCCTGCTTCTTCAGCCCAGGGTTCATCTGCAGCGAGGGGTTCCCATCAGTCCCCTTCTCCAGCTCCAAGTCATTGCTACGAGTGCGGTGAGTTGGGTCATATAAGGAGACAGTGTCCCCGGTTCCGTAGTAGACAGTCTCAGCAGAGGGATCAGCCCTCATCTTCTGCTCNAGGTTGAGGAGATTGGGCAGTGCGGTCGCGTGGGAAGTAATGCGATCGCGTAGAAGGGGGAGACAGTGCTATGCGATCGCATGGCCTGTCCTGCGATTGCGTAAGAGGAATTGAGGGCCAGGTAAATTTTGGCCTATGCGATCGCAGGGGTAGTGATGCGATCGCATAGAGGTCGCTACAGTAATCTGGCAGAATGTTTAAAACCCTTATATCCGCGACCCACATTATTTTTCCATCATTTTTACTCCGCCAAGAGAGCTTTTGAGCGATTTGAAGAGGGTTTTCAACGGGTATTGATTTGAGGTAAGTCTCTTGACTAGAAAATACCATTTTATGGAAGAATCAACACTCAAATTCATGAAAGTGGGTAGAAATTATGAAGAACTAGGGCTTGGTTTTTTGAAAACGAATTTTTAGGATTTGAAAGGCCATTTGAGCTCCGTTTACGGTAAACTTTATATGTACGGACTCGGGGCGAGAAGAGGAATCCGTTGGTGTGATTTTCGGAATTTTTCGAGAAGTGGTCCCGGGGCTCGGGTTTTACCAACTTCGTGAATTTTAGTACTTTTCGAGTATTTTTGATTGGGTTATGTTTCTTTAACCCATATTTATGTATTCGTTGTGATTTTGACTAGATTCGACGCGCGAGGAGGTCGATACGAAAGGAAAAGGCATTTCGGACCATTCTACGGCCGGTTAGAGGTGAGTAGTTGGTGTATATGATGGCCCTTGACGGGTTTTGAAACCCCCGACTTTATCACATTATGACGCTATTGTAGGGCGTGACTCGCACCCCATGGCAGGTGCGGGATTAGTTATGACTGGGGATTGAGACTTAGTCCATCTCGAACAAGAATATTACTATATTGGCGACTAATACGCACCCTGTATTGAATATATCTTGGCTTATTGCCGTGTTTAGGCCCTTGTGCCTATCTGTAGCATCCTTAGAGGATGATTGTTATTGTGATAGCATGCTTTGCATGATCATTGATCTCAGTCCTGTGTTTAATCACTGTTATGAAACGCTAAGTCACTTTTCCTGAAGTTAAATATCTAAGGTATATTCTCCTTAATAAATTGGAAATTGGGAAAATAATTGAATCTGTTACGTGACTCATATGCATATTGTGGACTGAGTATGGATCGGGCTGCACGTCGCAGTGAATGATATGATTATATTGCGCTTGGGCTGAAGGAGCCCCTCCGGAGTCTGTACACACCCCAGTGAGCGTCGTCGACATTAAATGGATCGGGCTACGCGCCGTAGCGGTCACGTGCATTGCATTGCATCATTACATTTTACTTGACTATTATATTTGAAGTTGTTTTGCTGTTGATTCATAGTAAGGTGTAGGACTGCTAGTGTTAGCTTTGCTTTGTGGTATTTCGTGGATTTCTTATCTTCAGACATTTTATATGCTTATTACTCACTGAGTCGGTAGTACTCACCCCTACTCCCTGCACCTTGTGTGCAGATTCAGGTACACCGGAGGCTTAGCTGAGCAGTACTTGTTTTCCAGAGCTATTCAGAGTTGTTGAGGTAGCTGCTTGACGTTCGCAGGACCTGACTACTCTTCCTATTTCAGTTTTTATTCATACATACATTTCCAGACTTGAGTATTTTTGTTCAGATATTGTTATTCAGATTGTTTTAGAGGCTCTAGACTCGTGACCTCAGGTCTTTGGGAGCGTTTTTATCAGACTTCGTATTTCTTAGTATTATTCTTCGATAAATATTGGATTATTATTCTAAAACTATTATATTCTCTTGAAATTGTCGGTTTTGAGGTTTACGGTTGAATTGGGAACGACTGTGGTCAGGCTTGCCTAGCAATTGTGTTGGGCGCCATCACGACCGGGTTTGGGGTCGTGACACTCACCCAATTGGCCCACTTCTTAGGATTCTGGCTTATGTACCAGGACAGGGCATCTCCGGTAAGACTTCTCATGAAGAGCTTCATTCGGATCCTTTCGTCTTTCCCGACCCCCACGAGCTTGTCACAGTAAGTTCTCAAATGAACCTTGGGATCACCTGTTCCGTCAAACATTTCGAACTTAGGAGGTTTGTAACCCTCCAGCAGTTCCACGTCTGGTTGTATGCATAAATCCTCATAATTCAGACCTTCTACCCATTTACCTCCTTCGACGCCCTGAACTCGACTAGTGAATTTCTTGAGTTCCTCGGCCATGTTCTTGATGAGCAGGTCCTTCTCAGCGGATTCTAGCATATAGGATATTGGTTGGGTAGAGTGAGGAACAATTTCCACATATATAGGGCTGTTTTGGTGAGTGCCAGGGACTTGGGTGTAGTGGTGGTCATTGGTTGAGTTTTGAGGGTTGGGAATGGGTTGTAGTGTGTTCTGAGGAGTGTGGTAGGTAGTGGCTTGTGGGTACTGGATTGGTTGACGATGGTGTTATGTTGGAGTTGGTATCGATAAAGGATTGGGATTTTGAGGTGGAGTTGCATATTGATGTGGTGCGGGAGGATTTTGTGGATGCTGGTTTGGTGTATTTTGGGGTGGTACTGGGTTTTTGGTATTTTGTTGGTTGATGTCAGGGACATCAGGGTGAGGGAGAGGTTTGCTAAGTCACGGACCTGCTCAGGTTCTCCTTGTAATTCCAGTATTTTCTGCTCTAATCGTAGAACTAACTCATTCTGGGCCGGAGTGCTTTGACCGTCTGAAGTTTCCGCATTCTCAGCATTCTCCTTTCGAATATCACTTATGTCATCCATCTTAGCTTTCCCTCTGCTTCTCGTATTACTTGGAGGAGGAGGAGGTGGAGGGCCTCTGGATCTGGTGTGATATGCTGATGATGCCAGTATGTGCGAACCAACCTTAGGGGATGGGAATAAAGAATAAAGAAAAACAAAAGGTAAACAAGTTAGTAAGGGTTCTGAAAAGTATTTGCAGTATTTAAAGACTTTTGCGGAAATGTAAATTCGCGTCCTAATTTGGGGACCTCATTGTGCCCGAGGTAGGCCTAAGCGACATATAGATTTGGAGAAAATTGATGCCAATAACTACGTCATTTCATTAATGTGATAAATAAACCGAATCTCTAAAAAAATGACAACAATGATAAAGAGTCCTAGTGGCATGTGCCTTATTACAGTCAAAGTCTAAAATGAGTCTAGAAAGAAATAAAACATTATTCCTAATCTATTTGGCCCCAGAAGGATCTTCTCCGTGCTTGGCCTTCTTTGCTCCATCAATCAGGTTCCCCAGGTCGCGTATGTCCAGCAGCAGACAGCAGCAAAGGTGGGATTTGAACCACGCCAAACCTAGGGACTTCGTGCCTTATTTCTGCAAACAAATAAAGTTAGCCTTTTCTCCCTCCAGATTTGGCTATTTACACGTTAATGATCAACATATTAGCATGTTTTCTCCAAGTGATGCACATATCGTGATTCTGCCCATTGGAATTATGGAAATCCCGATGGACTTTGGACGAGGCTTGTCTTAAAGGGTTATTATGTGGACAACATATTAACCCGGCTAGGTTTGACCATGATGCATGTACAACTAATCAGAGTAAGGTTTCTATAAAGGTCTAGACGGGTACCCTCAAGCGAACAACTTGAGGGGAAAAGGCACGAAACCGTCGACTGCACCGCTGATCGACTAGTTTTACCGCAAATACGCCTTTCCGCATTTAATGGGTGATATATATAGGAAGAGCACAAACACTCATCAAGCAATGCTATAGGATTGATTACGCACGAGTGGAGTATGATGTTGAACATGATTTATGCAACAATAAATAGCAAGTTATCATGTACTTGCACGTTTTAAAAATGATAAATGCGGTATTTAAATAATTGAAAGACAGTAAAAAAAGAAAACAAGGAGATAAGTCAGTTTCAGGAAATAAAGGAAATCATAAATGCTTGAGAAATAAGCAATTAAATCCAAGTAGAGGGGAAAGGGAAAGGTTGTATCAACAAAATAAAGCATGCGTAAGACTAATTCACAAAATCAAGTTCGTTATGGTAAGAGCCTAAAATATATCCCCAGTAGAGTCGCCATGCTGTTGCGCCCTCTTTTTCCTCGTGGAGTCCAGGTTTCGACATTCATTGGGAACAACTCATTTCCTTTCGGGAATTGGGAATGGAATTTGAAGAGTCGCCACCTAACGGATTTAAGGTGTGTTAGGGCACCTAAAGCAAGTAACTCAGAAAACCAGTTTGCATTACCAGAGACTTGGGTAAGGGCTCGAAATAACCTTGAGGGGAAGGTGTTAGGCGCCCCTCGCGGTCCATAACGGTGGGTCCCGGGAACTCAAATTATGTGAATTAGTCTTATAAATAGATAAAGCAAATTAGACAAATTGGTATTACATTTAAAACAAGGGGTAAAAGGGGTCCTAGGTTTTTAGCCTACAAGATCACATAATACCCGATAAATCTTCCTCAACTAGAGGAGTTACACGTGGCATTAGCGCACAGCTCATCATATCCTTTTACTACCCAATTACCCTACCCTTAGTGGTTATATAAGCGATTTTGATTAAACAAACTCTATGCGTGCATTACCGTCCCTTCCTTGTGGCCCTGGAGGTGTTTAGGACCTCTAATTAAGGCAGTTCTAGACTCTCCTAAAGTGCTTGAAAGGAAAAATCTAGACGACAAGCAAGAACAAATAGGACATTCACATAAAGGCAATTAAGGGCTCACTTTTACCTCCTCGCATAAGCAGATAATAGCACGTCTCCAAACACCAGGATTTCAGATATTTCAAAGGATCCTAGAGCAGAATATCTAGGTGAGTATGACAAATAGAATATGTAGCATTGTGTTAAAGCGAGGCGATAAAGACCTAATCAGTCTGCCTACTAATTTTAGGACTTGCTGAATCTAGACCATTCACAAATAGCAAAAGCTTAATTTTACAGTTTGCAGGATTTTAGTCGCCCTACAGGCTTGCCTAGGCGTGTAACAGTGATATCCTATAAACATGGTATCTAGTCATTAGAGGAGTGCAATAAACCAGTAAACAATTTTAAGCAGGCAATTTGGACCCTATAGTCATGCTGTCTAGGTGTAACGACTGATTTTAGGCATGTAGACACTAGTAGCTAAATGTAGAAATTGGTTTTAAAATCCTATAGGCATAGCATCTAAATGCAGTAATTAGTTTAAGAACCTTATTGACATGCAGGAAACTGATTCAAACTTTGTCGACATGTAAAGACTGATTTTAAACTTACAGGCATGCAAGATTGATTTTTTAAACCCTATAAGCATGGTATCTAGAATGCAGGACTGATTCATAGACATGGTATCGTAGCAAACTTACAGGTATGGAATCTAGAATGCAGGATTGATTTTTAAACCCTATAGGCATGGTATCTAAATGAACAAACATTGCGATAACCTATAAGCATGGTATCTAAATGCAAGTAAATAAATATAATAAACCTAAGGACATGATTTCTACCCAATTTCCCCATAAAATTATATAAGAATACCTCCTTTTTTACTAATTTCCACCAATATTTGTTTACAAAGAAATTATTATTACAGACCGACATTAATAATGAATTACAGAAGTGAAATTGCTACAAAGGGAGCCTGAACAGGCCCAAACCATAAACCTGAAAAATCAGGCCTTCAATCAAGTATGAACATGCCAACACTCTCATAGTACACCCAATGGTATCTTGGTGTGTCAAA
Source organism: Nicotiana attenuata (assembly GCF_001879085.1). NCBI lineage: Eukaryota > Viridiplantae > Streptophyta > Magnoliopsida > Solanales > Solanaceae > Nicotiana > Nicotiana attenuata. Next base: position 89,832 of record NW_017670895.1, on the reverse strand, counting down.
GTTCCCAAGGGCCTTAGGGACCCCGGGCAATGCTCACAGAAAACTTTTGAAACAACCTTTTTTGTGAGCAAGTTTGGAAAGCCAACCCCAATGTGTCAAAGTTCAGAGGAGCCTCATGGACTCCTAAGCAATGCTCACACTGGAGGGGAAAGACCCTAGGTGTTCTAAGAATAGGAATCGAAAACAGGGGAGAGTTTTTAAGAAAATAGTTTTAGAAGTGAAAACATGTTAGAAGTGTGAAACAGTTTAGAGGTGAAGACATATCAGGAGTGAAAAACAGTTTAGGAAACATTCTGAACAAAGGTTCAGCACATAGAACATAGTCGCAAAACCTTAAGGCAATGACTCACATTCAACTTGGTTTATTAGTTAACCCTAAGTGATCATATGGCATGCTGAGGACAAACAATTTCACAGAGAGGGGATCAGGGGTCGGGGAACACAGGAAACTTGAATCACGAGCACATAGAAACATGGTGGTAGGAAAGCATGCTAGTTAACAGGAGATACCTAAGTCTAACAGCCATACTTAAGGATAGAAATAAGTACACTGACTTAAAGCAATAGACGGGAAAAGTTAAAACTTAAACACGGAAGTAAGCTTGTTGACAATAAACAGGAAAGATTGAAATCTGAACACAGAAGTAAACATGTTGGTCTAAAGCAATGAACAGGAGAGCTTGAAACATAAACAGAAGTTAAACATACTGATTAAGGAGATAAACAGGAAAAAGACAAAGTTAAACACAGCATGTTGATTAGAATACATAAGAGGCATGGATTAGACTGAGGTAAAGTAACATGTGAGGGAGCACATAAGTTCAAGCTTCATAGTATAATAAACAACATTAGGAATAGAGACATACCAGTTAAAGGAAGCAAATACAAAAGGTAAAGTAGGCAGGATTCAACAGCCTAGCCTTGGCTTTCAGCTGGCTAGACAAGCAATGAACACAAGTAGCAGAGCGAGAGATGAGAGAAAGTTTATGTGTGTGTGTTTGAACTATTGTCTGTGTCTTTAAGAATCAGAATGAGAGTGTATATATAGCACTTAGGGAGATGAAAAAAATAAGGTAAAAATGATTTGGAGTTCATAAATAAAGTAGGTAAATATAATCAATCAGTTAATTGGGGCTAATCCCCATTAATTTTCACAAACAGATCCGGAAAGATCATATTAGTACAAAGAGAATCCATTACCAGCCCTGATTGAGGCTTAAATAAGGTAACAAATCGTAACTTGACCATAAATTAACTAATCAGCTAGAGTAAAGCAAGTAACACTAATTACAGGCCACAAATAAGGAAAGTAAGTAAAATCCCAAAGAATACTGATTTTAACGGGAAGAATTGGTTCAAATTTCCTAATAGAAATCAATTAAGTAAAAAGAATCCCAAAGAATACTGGTTTTAACAGAAAAATTGTTCAAAACTAAAAGTAGAATCAGTCAATACGACTGGTTCACAGAATAAACACAATAACGAAAAAAATTAAAGAAATCAGTGTCACAAACACGAACATCTAGGATTTAAGCATATACACGAAAATTAATCAAACATGTAAAGAAACCATTAGTTTAAACACTTGAAAGTAAAAAAAAAAAACCTTTTGAAGAAAACCTGGGACGAACCCTGAATTTTGGAAAATAACGGAATCGAAATAATATTAGCAAAACAAAAAATTTTGAGGAAAAAGTTCCAAATAGAACTCAGAACACTTCAGATCTATGAGGATCTGAACAGTCCTGGTGGTCATGGAACTAGGGTTTTCAAAAATAGTAGAGATGAAGAAACCTCTGTCACAAACCAAAGATTCGAACTAAAAATAGGAGGAAATCAGTACTCACAAACGAGAATGGCCCTAGACAGAGGGTATAGAAGGCCGGTAAGAGCCAGAGAACATACAGAAACTCCATTGCCGGGAGTTTCCTTCCGGTGACGGCGATTAGGGTTAGGGTGAGTTGAGAGAGAATTGAAGAGATGAGGGAGTCGAAGGCGGCAGAGTGTAACAAAATGAGTAGGGTTAGGGGTCATTTGGGTTAAAAAAGGTAAGAAGGAATGAGGGTCGTTGATCAGGGGTCTGGGTCGGGTTAGATTTAATTGGGTTGGGGTTGTTTTGAATTGGGCTTGGGTCAATTAAATTGGAGGGGGTCGATTTTGGGTGTGGATTAGGGGCTATTTGTTAAATACCTATTTTACTAAATAAAATAATTTTAAAAATAACTAATTAAATGATAAAAAATGATTTTCAAGCATGAAGGTGATTTAAAATAATTATATAATATTATAAAAATATAAAAGGCCATTTTGTGTATAGATAATGTAATTATGCTTATGTAGGGGCTATTTTTGCAAAATATGCAATTATAGTTTTTTTTTTAAAAATGCAAATGTAATTAAAAAAAAAGTGCAATTAAAATATTTGGACACTCTTATGAACATAAATGATGAATTTAGATGATTAAATCATCGCAAAATAATATGAGGGATAGTTTTGAACATTTATGTAACTAAAAATGTAGAAATAAATGGATTTAGGGTCTTGAAAAAATTGTAGAAAAAATTGTAAAACACTTGTGCATGTTTGTAAATGCATGCACAATTTTTGAAAGTATTTATGCATATTTAAAATATATGAGGGAAAAATTGGGTATCAACAGGTAGACCTAGGTATTTACCAAAATTTTCTGGCTGAGGGATGTTAAGTAAACGAGTTATAATTTGACGAGTATTAGTGTCTACATTTTCTAAGAAAAAAGTCTTTGATTTATGTAAGTTAATACGTTGGCCTGATTTAGAACTCAACTGATTGAAGATATTAATGATAGTGTGTGCGTAGGTGTAACGACCCGGCCGTTCGTTTTGAGAGTTATAGCTCTGTTCCCCCATTTTCTGCTTCTTTTGTGTTCTTCAGCTGTATTGTGACTTACCGGTTAGTTGGTTCGGGTCTAGAGTGATTTCGGAGTGAATTGAGACACTTAGTCTCTTATTTGGAAGCTTAAGCTGGAAAAGTTGACCGAATATTGACTTATGGGCAAACAACCTCGGATTTGAATTTTGATGGTTCCGATAGCTCCGTCAGGTGATTTTGGACTTAGGAGCGTGCCCAGATTGTGATTTGGATGTCCGTAGTAGAATTAGGCTTGAAATGCCGAAAGTTGGAATTTTGGAAAGTTTGACCGGGAGTGGACTTTTTGATATCGGGGTCGGACTGGATTTCCGGAAGTTGGAGTAGGTTCGTAGTGTCATTTATGACTTGTGTGCAAAATTTGAGTTCAATCAGACGTGGTTTGATAGGTTTTGACGTCGTTTGTAGAATTTTGAAATTTCAAAGTTCATTAGGCTTGAATTCGTGTGTAATTCGTGTTTTTGATATTGTTTGAAGTGATTTAAGGATTTGACTAAGTTCTTATCGGGTTATAAGACTTGTTGGTATGTTTGGATGAGGTCCGGGGGTCTCGGGATGATTTCGGGTGGTTAACGAACTTGACGTTTGATGTTGCAGGATGGCTGAAGTTGTGCTGCTTCTGGTATAACCGTACCTGCAGAGTGGTCACCGCAGGTGCGTGCCCGCAGAAGCAGGAAGAGGGGCACAGAGCGGGCTAGGCGAAGTGAAGCTGGAACCGCAGGTGCGAAGACTTTCCCGCACCTACGAGGCCGCAGATGCGGGTATTGGGCCGCAGAAGCGCATGGGCGCTGGGTGAGGGAGCTTCGCAGAAGTGGACGGCCCATCGCAGAAGTGTGTCCGCAGAAGTGGTTAAGTGAACCGCAGGTGCGGTTTTGCTGGGCAGAACCTATAAATAGAAGACTTCGAGATTTTTCACTATTTTCACATTTTGGAACTCGAATTTTGGAGGATTTTAAAGTGATTACTGAGGTAAGCTCCTTGTGCCCATTTATCTTCAATAATGATGTTTACCCACTGATTTTACACCTAGTTGGTGAGTTTTTGAGGTGAAATTTGGGCTTTAGGGCTTGAGAATTGGAGAGTGAATTTTGGGGATTTGGAGGACCAAATGGTGTCGAATTTTGATAAATTTAGTATGGTTAGACTCGTGAGTGAATAGACTTCCGGGTTTTGTGACTTTTGTTGGATTTCGAGACATGGCCCCCGGGCCGGGTTGAGCCAATTTCGGATTTTTGGGTCTAATTTAGTAGTCTTCTTGTGGAATTGACTTCCTTTAGCCTATATTGATTGTATTGTACTGCTTATGGCTAGATTAGGGGCATTCAGAGGCCGACTCGTGAGGCAAGGGCATTTTGGAGTAGCGTTTTGCCCGGATTGAGGTAAGTAATAGTTATAAATCTTGTCCTGAGGGTATGAAACCCCGAATTTTGTGTCGTGTGATTATTTTGGAGGTGACACACATCTAGGTTTCGGGCGTGTGGGCGTGCACAGAAGGGATTGTGACTTGGTCCGTCTCGTGAGACTGTAATGTGGAATAGTTTACTGTTAACTACGTGTTTCCTATGTTTTATGGAGATTTGACTGAAATTCATGTTAGAAATCATGCTTAGGCCATATGATATCACTGTTGGGGCCTGTTGGAGTCGTGTACTTGTTGAATTAGCTGCAATTTGTTGTCTTGTACTCGGTCATGATTTTACTTACGTACTATACCTCTATCTCTTCTTATTCCTTGTTGATACATGTTATTATCTCTGTTTGGGCTGATTTATATGATTTCCGAAAGCCCGAGAGACTAGGGAGCTTGATGACTGAGTGAGGCCTAGGGCCTAATGGTGAGATATTGATACCATAGCACGTGAGTTGTCCGTGCAGCACGTGAGTTGTCCGTAAGGATCTTGATTTGATATTATAGCACGTGAGTTGTCCGTGCAGCACGTGAGTTGGTTATGCAGATTATAGCGCTTGGGCTGTAGGAGCCCTTCCGGAGTTTGCACACCCCAGTGAGCGCAAGTACCTATTGAGCGTGAGTACTGAAGGCTGAGAGCCGAGTGATTGAGCTGTTGAGATGAGTTGAGTGACTGTTGCCCTGAGAGGCTGTACTTGCTTTCATTTGTTGTTGTACTTAGTTGTTATCTATCATTGTTGTGAAATTCCTGGAAGTTTTTATATCCGGTCTACTTGAACTTGAAACTGTATAAAATTGTCTTGACTTAAACTGCCGGATTTGAAAGCATGTCTATTCTTCACTGAAATACTGAAATGAACTATACTTTTATAGCTCGTCACTGCTTCTCAGTTCCTTATTTGTTTCTGTTACTCACTGAGTTGGTTGTACTCATGCTACACCCTGCACTTCATGTGCACATCCAGGTGTGTCCGATCACGGAGGACATTGATCTCGTGCGTGGTCGATTACCGGAGATCTACGAGGTAGCTGCCGGCGTTCGCAGTCCTTGTTCTCCTCCTTAGCTATCTTTCTTTTCTGTATTGACATTTAGACACAAACAATTGTAAGCATTGTTTCTTAGACTAGAGGTCTAGTTGCTCATGCCTTGGTGACCCTGATGTTTGGGGCTATCTTTCCGCATTATATTTTGAGTTTAACTCCTGTTGTTATGAAAACTTTGTTAATAAAAAGCTCTTGGTTTATCTTTTATGAAATATCGAAGTATTTGAAAACCGGCTTGCCTAGTACCATCGAAGGCGCCACTACGACAGGTTAGGGTTTTGGGTCGTGACAATAGGGGGTGTCTGCCTTGGCCAATAAGATGAGGTCACGGGCAAAGGGTAAGTGGGAGCGTAGTGGTGCGTTCCTAGTAATTTTGACAGGTTTCCAAGTAAGGATGTCAACATGATGTTCAATTAGTCGAGATAGTGATTCCATAGATATAACAAAAAAATACGGAGAGAATGGATCACCTTGTCATATACCTCTTGACGGTTGGAAGAAAGGGGTTGGTTTCCCATTGATGAGTACGGAGATTGAAGTAATGGTAACACATGACATGATTAGATTGATCAAGGGTAGTGGCACTACTAGAAATTCGGGAAAAATCATCCAAAAAAATCGATCAAAGTAGGTTGGTAATGGCCAATAGCCGTCCAAAACGCGATCATTAACGTGTGGTCGGTATTTTGAAGGTCGGAAAGGCATACCAACAAAAGTTGGTCGGAGTCGGTCAATTAAATTAAAAAAAATTATCGAAAAACCCGACCAATCCGACCAAAGTCGGTCGGTATTTTAGTTATGTAATTAAAAAATGCTCCATCTGGGAATCGAACTGGGGTCTGTACTGTGGCAGGATACTATTCTACCAGTAGATCATTGGTGCATTTTGTTTTAAAACTGTCTTTTATTTCATTTATACTCTTTAATTGTATTTTCGCACGAAAATAACCGACCAATGTCGGTCGGTTTTATAAAAAAAAAAATTACCGACCGAATTCGGTCGGTTTTTTAAGATGACCGGCCGAATTAACCGGCCGATTTCAGTCGGTATTTTTAATATTAATTTTAATTTATTTTAAATGAAAAACCGATCAAAGTTGGTCGGTTTCGTGAAAAATAAATTTCGCGGAACTCAAAAATAGTTTCTCGCATTTGTGCGCCAAAGAAAACCGACCAAAGTTGGTCGGTTTCGTAAAAAAATTAAAAAATAAAATATTTTGAAAAACCGACCGACTTTGGTTGGTTTTTTGGCCGACCAAAATTGGTCGATCGACCGCGGTCGATTTTTGCCGAATTTCTAGTAGCGTGGGAAGTTTAATTGTCGAAGTGAGAATCTGATAAAGGACCATTCTAATCTGTCAAACGCTTTTTCTAAATCGATTTTGATCATCATATTACCTAGACGACCTTTTTGCTTACGAAATGAATGGATAATTTCATGTACAAGGATAGCATTATCTATTGCTCTACGTCCAGGGATGAAGCTGCTTTGAGGGGTTGATGAGTTTAGCCGGTACAGGTCTAATACGATGAACGGTAATTTTAGTAATAATTTTATAAATAGTATTACAAAGATAGATAGGGCGATATTAATTAATTATTTCAGGGTGAGATACTTTGGATATGAGAGTGACAAATGTTGAATTTATGGCCTCAGTGATAGTAGAGGTTGTAAATATTGTGTTACAACGTCTTTTGTTTGAAAATAAGTTATACTAGTAGCTTTTAGAAGAGAATACAAGTTGTTGCTTTTCTTTTAATCGTTTGGTATTTCAAACCTCATTAATTCAAATTTATATTGTGTATATAACTTATTTAATTTAAAGAAAAAAGCTCCCTATCAAAAAAAATTCTATTCTTAGGGCTCAAATTCGAAACTTCTTATTAAGATTGAAGACTTGGTGAAAATTATTTCCTATGTTTAAAATCCAACACAAAAGAAGTATTTTTGAGTACTTAGTATAATTTGAAATAACTTTCTTTGTGGAAAATCCTGAGAAAAAGGTCAAATTTCAATATATTAAATTCATGGATAAAGATGGACACATAAGGAAATATAAGTGCATCTTTAAGAATTTGTCTGTCAAACACAGAGATTTACACCACTAAAAGATAATACATCACATTTGATAGTAACAACTTCTTTTCAACAAGTTTTTGTACAAAACCTTTTCTTTACAAGAATTCTTCAAAAAGCTTCAAGATATTTTCTTCCAAAAAAAAGGCTTTTAAAAAATGGTACAAACAAGAAACAGCGTTTCAAAAAAAAAAAAAAAAAATTGACCAAGAAAATCGAGAAATGACATTTTATTAAAAATATAACAAATATTCCTAGGCTCTTTATTCCAAAGGCAACTTTAAAAAAAAAAAAAAAAATTTAACTTCTTCTTGATATCTGAAAAAATTACATTATGGACCACAAAAAAAAAACAACTAAAGTAGACAGGAAGGAATAATAAGTATCAAATCAAACAAGCTAATAAGGCAAAGACTAGCTAAGAGATAATTATAAACGGAAGACAACCAAACAAACAAAACTAAGATTACCAACGAAGAGAGAAAATTTTATCAGGCTATGGTAACAAAACATTATTCTCGAGAAAAATATCCATTCTCGTAAAAAAAAAATGAATACAAAAATCTAAAAAAAATATGACTACCTAATAAAAAATTGATTGCGCACATAGCTACTTTTAAAAATAAATCTATCTATTTCTGATCATCAAAATCCTCTTCTGTCCCCACAATTTTTTTTTATTGTGGAGGACCTTCAAGACGAATATAGTCATACATTAGTCCATTAAAAGGACCATTAGCTGAAGCTTGCTTCAAATATATTATATTTTCACCAATTTGAAGTATAGTCCCTGGAATTTGAATATCAAAGGTCATGTACAAGCCATGAATTCCATGTCTGGCTATTGCATTACTTTGCCCAATTTGTAAAGTATCAAACCATGGCCTTGGTTTTGAGGGAGTGTTTATCCACACCTATAAATATATAAATAAAAATAAAAATAAAATTACATTTATTGTTATGGAGATATAAAGGACAAACTAATGGGAAAAAAAAAAGTAGACAACAACAACAAATTCAGCATAATCTCATAAGTAGAATTCGGGGAAGGTAATGTGAACGCAGACCTTACCCCTACCTTGTAAAGGTAGAGAGGGTATTTTCGATAGACCCCCGGCTCAAGGAGAAAAGAAAAAAAAAAGCAGTAACAACAACAAGATAACATGATAAGATAACAAAAACGAAAGAAACAACATGTAGTAGTAGAAATCTAAAAATTCAAAAATAATACTAATACTACTGGTATGAAAAAAGAGACTGAAAAAAATAAATTGATATTGTAAAAATCTATTTCTAGTCAAAAAAAGTAGACTGAAAATAAATTTATTTACAATATCAATGTACTTTAACCGGTTATAGCAGCACTATTTCTACTATGTTACCGATCAATACTTAAATAAAAATTATATGTAATTATCTTATAATAATTTGATTCATGTGTAAATAGTTATTAAATCGTCAATGCATAAAAACTTAAAACTTAAATTCGTTAAATTTGTTTATTATTTTTTAAAATTATTCCATAATTTTTTTTTCTTTATGAATTTTAAAAAATAAAAGATGTTACATACTTGCAAATGGCCATAGGATGCAGAAGCCAAAGCTATACGAAGATAGTAAATGCCATTAGGATCCACATTTGTGAGATCAAATGAAATTTGCCATGTTGTTGGTCCATAAGTATTGTCCAAATTTCTCCTGCAATATTAAAAAAAAATAAAAAAATATTAAAACATACAATTTATACACGATTAACAAAATATTAAACGAAGAAATTATACTGTCTAATCACCTGGTTACATGGGCAAAGAACCAATCTTTTCGATAATCACTAACGCCAATTTTGTATACTAAATCTCCATTAGGATACAAATCCGCGTAACGATTCCATAAACCATATTGTCTAAACCTGTAATTAGAAATAAATGATAATGAAATTAATGTATTTATGAAATTCCATATTGTTGAGTTTTTGTTTTGTGTAAATAAAATTGATAGAAAATTAGGATTAATTAATTGAAGCTTACTTATGTACAGTAGTGTTAATGTACAAATAATTCTGAAGACCAGGCAATGGATCAGGTATAAAGAATTCAGCAGCTGTTCTATCAGGGAAGCCAATTTCCCATAGAGTTGGACCATTTCTTGGAGCTTCAAAAACTATTTGACCTAAATCTATGTTATTTCCTGCACCAAATAAATCAAATTTTTGTTAGAAATTATGTCATAAATACTCCCTCTGTTTCAATTTATATGATTAGAGGTGTCAAAATTGGCCCAGAAAATTATGACCCGTTCAACCCGTCCAAGATTGGGTGGGTCAATGACCGGTTCTTTTGTTGAACTCAAACCATCTTGACTCAACCCCTTTCGGCCCATCTAAAATTGGGCTATCCCAGATTGATCCATGAGTAACTTTGCTAAAATATCTTTAAAATATATTTTTTGGTGAAGTAAAAAAGTCTTATTTAGTAATTAAACAATTCATAAGAAAATAACGGATGTTAACTAAAGTTAGGATTGTTACACAAATATCCTGTCAGATTCAATGTTTACTTTTTCTAGCCGGTATACATCAATTATATATTGATTATACATAGTTATATATGTATTATATGTAAATTAGACAGATATTATACATCCGTTGGCTATTTTCAATTTTAAAGATTAGGTGGGCTGCTATTTAGCTAAGAGTTTGGCGGTTTGGCTATGATTCAAATTTATCATATCTTGACCCAATCCATCTCAACCCAAGTATCTTTGGGCGAGTCAATGACCCACCCACTTATTGACTTAGCTCATTTTAGCCCACCCAAAATCGGCCCAACCCGCCTATTTGACACCCCTATCAATAATATGATAGGCTCTTCATATTTTATCCTAATCATGACATGCTCTTATAGCTATAGAAACGAGATTACATGTATTTTTTTTTAAACTTCATTTTCAGTCGAACATTACCTGGTGTAATGGATATATAAGAGGAGAACATGTAATCTCCAATAATTCCAGGAACCCAAGAATATACACCATAAATTCCAGGTCTAACATTACTTATCATGAAATAACCAGAATCATCAGTTTGAGTCCAAAATTGATAACCCTGTCAATAACAAATAAATAAAACAGCATAATAAGAATATTTTTAATATAACGTTAGTGATAATTAACCATATATTCAAGTTTCTATATATAGAAAATATAGACAAAAAGATATTACCTTGGTCTCACTTTGCCAAGATCCTACAACTCCAGGATTAGCAAGTCCAATATATGCATTTTTTGCAGGAAAAGGATCTCTGTTTATGTACCTAAGCGACATTTATAGAAACCTTTAATTATTTTACCATATAATTATTTAAGTTATATCCATTGACGATGTAAAGAATTTACACCATTCGTTACTTGTAATCTGTAGTTATTTTTTAAGCAATTTAATAATATAAAACCTTTGTTAAGTTGTTAGTATATAAATGTTAAACTCGAATATATATCACTTCCTAACTAGAGAATAAGTAAGAACTTAAAAAAAGATATTATATATGATTATAGACATATCAAACATTCACCGGCTATTTTTAATTTAAGAGGATGGGCGGGTGATTATTTCGGTTAATTCTTTAAAAATAAATTACCCGTCATGGACCACTAATTGACCACTAACTGAGCCCCTTTCATTTGCATGGGGATAGTCTATTGATGCTGGAAAATCATATGGCCATTTTGTAGTTTCTTCATTCATCTGCAAAAAATTGACAAAATTTTAGTGTTTACTTTATATTTTTTTAAATGAATATATTTATTAAGTAAAATTAACAATACTAATTGAGATTAATTAATTACCTGTCTTTTGGCATCTTCCCAAAGTACGGTATGATCAATGCCAGAATCTGAGTTAACATAGAAAAATACAGGGCCAAAAACCTTTCTCCATGCCTCTCCATTTGTTAGTGAAACTCCCAATAGTGGTGCTGCATAATGACTACTGAAAAATACCTGTACAATAAAAAGGAGATAAATTGCCCAAATATTTATAATAATTTTTATTTACAATATTTTTTTATAAAGTTTAACTTCAGTACATTGATAGCGTAAAAATTCGTTACTTACTGCCATAGATGTTGGACCAACGTGAGAGGTAAGATCTTGCTTCATAGGACCACCATTGCAATATTCATAACTTGGGGAAATTACCCAAAATCCCATATGTGGAGTATCACTTATCCATCCATGTACTTTAATATTTTTAATCTCATCCGAGTATTGGTACTTGTCATCCACCTAAAGAACAACATCAGTATAATTTAACTTGTCATAATAAATTATGAATCTATTTATTATTGTAAGTTAGTTTAACCTGATTATTTATATTATTAGTGTAAACTCGACAATAAAATATCTTAGTTGAATATTGGAAAAATATTTTTACCTCATCTTTGAGTTTAGGGTTGGATGGATTTATGAGTTTAACAGCTTCTTTAAAATCAAGTACTTGGCCACTTGCGCGATCCTCTTCTGATGGCATTATCCTTTGCCTATCGTCTGATATTGCCATATAATGGAACCTAGTCATAAATATAAAATTAAAAGAAAAATAAAAAGGTCACCAAATATTACACAAAGTTAATGTCCAACAAAATAAGTACTGTCCTCTTCAATTATGCAAAAGACTTTAATTTAATTTGGAATTGACTTGTCAATGACACACGTATATGTGTATATAGTATTAGATATTGCATAGTTCAAGAAATTTAATTTTTGGAAGCATTAAGCAGTAAGTCATATTTTCACTAATAAAATAATATACACATGAAAAAGTCAAGGGGATATAACATATTAGCAAATGTTGCATAATTCATGCAAATTTCGAAAGCATTAAAATAGTCTCGTCGGTAGTATTTTCACTAAGGTGAGTCCAAATATAAAGAAATATACATATGAAATAGTCAAGGGGATTCAACAAATAGTAAATTTCGACATATTTGCACAATATAATATTTGACGAAAGGGTGTTAATTGACTCCTTTTGAATAAGTATATATATATATATATATATATATATATATATATATATATATATATATATATATAGTGAACTTACAGTGACTTGCTGAGCTTGAAAGCAATTCTAAGTTCATCCAACATAACATCAGGCCATCCTTTCAAGTGTTCAATTATTCCATATGAATAAAATCCAGAACTCCCACGCAGCACTATATACCTATATATACATATATTTATTTTATTACAAATCAACCTTTTATCCCCAAGTAATTTCAGTAAATAATTAAAAGTATTATTAATTTTCTAAAATAAACCCTCACCTTTTGTCAACATTTAGAGGAGCACTCCCAGCATCCAAAGGATTATATGTTTTTGTGAAAGAAACTTCAACTTTGTTATCATCTTGTGCTATTACACTAAAACTTGACGCAAATAGCCTGCCCCAAAAAAAAAAAAAAAAAAAAAAAAAAAAAAAAAAAAATTAGACGTGAAAAATCCCATTTTGTTTAAAAAAAATAATATAAAAATCTTACGTGTCAAAACGACCGTTCCACACAGTATCCCAGTATCTGTATTTTGATAAAAATAAAAAGAAATAATTTTTATACCGAGTAATTTCTAAATCTCTAAATTAATTATAAAAAATAATAATAAAAATAAAATTGTAGCTAACCCCCTCTGAGTTTCTTCCAAGGGTTCTAGGAGATTATCGATCCCGTTATATTTTATTCCAACAATTGCTCCAGTGGGATTTGTTAGAGAAAGTTGCAGAATGCCATTATCAATTACCACCTAATAAATAAGTAGTAAAAGATTAGCTAAATATATATATATAGAGAGAGTTAATAAAATCTTAGGAACAAGTGGTAACAATATTTGATCTTGATAAAACATAAGTTTCAATGTGAATTTGTTTCGTATAAAATAATCCTAATAATAGAAAAGGTGCAATATTAAATATATTTAAAGGGGTTTTACATAGCCATTTATGATCGTCATTGTGACCGGAGGAGAAACTTGTTGCAGTTTTCGACTCTCTTTGGATAGATTATTCCTGCAATTTAAAAGAGAAAATAAAATTTAAATAAATAAATTAGTCGTTAATTTCAAGTATCATTGGAATATTACACCTTACAATATGTATAAAGAAAATTATGGACGAACTAATTAATAAGGACATATGCGATAACTTAGTCACTTAGTATGGTATTTTCTTCTTCAATTGTTAATGACTTTATACGTTGGAATAGTAATTATTAGAGATGGATAAAGAATTTTGAGTTTATAGATTATGTATACTAGAAAAAGCAGTTTATTGGATTCTTGACTGAATTGTTTAAATATAATTTATAACTTTCTTAATACAAATATATTAAGTCCTAGCTAAAGTTATTGGGTTTTGCATGCCGAACTCGTACCTAAAACTCACATATTTAAAAAGAAAAGAAATAATTTCTAGTAGTACCTAGAATGTTGCACCTTTGAACCATTGACAAGCAATAAAAATTGGAAAACAATAGCAAAACACCACAAAACTATTCTGTTTTGCTTTTTGAACCCCATCTTTTGTATGTTTTAACACTGCAACACAACAAACATCAAAGTTAAAGAAAATCCACGAATATTGTCATAAACCATGCATGCAAAAATTACGTCAACGTTAAATAAATGAATTTAAGTTATATACAATAATAATATAAGAATACAGATTTAAGTGTAAAAATCTACTAAAATTACAACAAAAAATATATATGTACCCATAACTTTAAGAAAATAATGGATTCAATGTTAAAAATCTTAAAGATTTAATCCATAAAATTTAAATCCTGGATCCGCCTCGACTATAATGGACTATTACTCTACTTTTTCAGCTTACGCTATATAAAGAGTAACTATTATTGTACGTCTACTTAATATGATGATGTAAAAAAATTATAAATTGTTCGTCATAATTTTGACTCTAAACAAAAACCAATGAATATTATCACAAGCCATGCAATAAAAAACAACCATAACACAGAAAAATTGAGAAATAAAAAGAGTGAAAGACAGATCGACGAAGAGAAATTTTTATGTGAACCTTATTAAGACACAGAAAAAACTTCTCTTCTAAATTCAAAGTGGAAGAACTAGAAAATAATTAGTGAAAAGAACAGACAATTTCTGTGCATATATATAGATCGTTTGAATTTGTATTTATATAATATGTAATAAATGGTTAACTACAGTATGGTCTTATTAATTCCTTATTTAATTTCTTCAAATTTAGCTTCATGTAAGATGCAAAGTTTATTTTTTTGTTTCACGGTAAAACGGAAATTAAAGTTGAAGTTTAGTTTTATTAGCTATTTAAGTATTTACAGCTAACCATGGACATATTTTTGTCAAAGTCGGTTTGGCCGGTTGGCCCAAATTTTGGCAAAATTCCAGTTATTTATGATAAATTACTATCCTATAAATTGCACAATATAACACATAAGGGAAGAAATTTGTAGAACTAAGAGAAATTTAATTTTATACTTCTTTGGATATGAACATAATGATTAATGAATATAGAAATTTTTGTTCAATAAATAAGGAAAGTTAACAACAAGTCTGCGGTCACAAAAAAGGAATGGTTTACCTTCTTTAGTTTTTTTCCTGTTTACGTACCTAGATTTATAACTGATAATTGAAAAATAGTCACAGTTTCAAAAATAATTAAAGTTTAATTATTCTTCATGTACAAAAAAATCTGAACAAAAACATTGTTAAAAACCCGAAAATATTCCGACATAATATGCTGGAGTTCGGGTTTTTAACATGAGCTTCCAACATAATATATTGAAATTTTATAATGTGTCGGAGTTCCATCATAATATTCTGGAAGTTTATACGCAGGAGCTCCATTATCCCGCATATTATGTTAGAACTTTCCGTGTGCTGAAGTTCCAGCATAATGTGCAGGAAGTTTATACGTAAGAGCTCCATAATCATGCATGAAACTTTTCGTGTTTAAACAAAACAGTGCCTATTTTTCAATGACTTTGCAAATGCTAGCTATTTTTCGATTACCGATCCGAAAAATGACTAGTTCATGCTATTTTGCCAAGCGTTTCTATATTTCTCTATTTTTGGTTAAAATTAAATGTCAACGTGCTTGAAACATAAAGCTAAAAGAAGGGGGAAAAAAGTTTAAAAGCTTAAGCACATTACTAGTATCATTTAAATTTTTACTGGTTCAAGATTAGTAGATTAAGCTACCAAAAATTTACAGGCACCTACTAATAAAACATCAAACAAATAGGCACAATCAACTTTTCTTGAGCATTCAAATTCTATCAACATCTACAACCCCAAAATTTCCCCGTTCCGATTTCATCTATAAGTTTAAGCTCAATAATTCCTCCGGATTAATAACTTTCTGGAGGGCCTTCGAGACGAATATAATCATACATAATTCCTCTCCAAGGTCTTTCACTTCTAGTTTGCTTGAGATACATAACATTGGTTCCAAACTCAAGAAGAGAACCAGGAACATTTATAGTATATAGCCAGTATATTCCATGAATTCCATGTCTAGCTATCGCGTTATCCTTGCCGATTAACCCTGTTGTATAGTAAGGAGCATCTGTGTCTGGGTCATTAAATTGAACCTAAAAACAAAGGAACATACACATGTAATTAGTCGAAAAACTTATGATTATACTCGGATAGTTACAAGAAAAAGGATTGAGAAGATATTAGTTCATACTTGAAGTTCAGCATCATTTGCTGAGGCTAATGCTAGTTGAAGAGTATAATTTGCTGATTGATCAACATCATACAGATCAAATAGAACTTGCCATGTAGTTGGTACATAAGTCTTGTTTCCATCATCACTGTATAATCAAGGTCAGAATCAAGACTATATAATAAATTAAAATATGCAATGTTTTGTTAGATCTCTTTTATTATATGGTCCATATTCCTTAGAAAGTATAATGTGGAAGGTGTGTTCGATACGACGAAAGTCATTTTCAGGTGTTTCATGAATAATTTGGAGCCAAGGGTCTACCGAAAATAGCCTCTCTGCCTGTACAAGGTAGGGGCCGGGTAAGGCTACGTACACACAACCTTCCCCAAACCCCACTTGTGGAATTACAGTGGGTTTTTTTGTTATTGTTGTTGTATTTTTCATGAATAATGGCTTCTATCATACAAAGCACACTCGGCATGTGGCGGAGCTACATAGCTCCAAGGGGTGTCAACTGACACCCCTTTGTCGGAAAAATACACTGTAAGGTAAAAATTATATACACTATGTATTGAAATCCTTTAACTTCTTTATTTATTTACTTTTTATAATTTTGACACCCCATAGTGAAAATTCTAGCTCCGCTATCGACACTCAGATCTTTCACTTATCATGCAAAGGGAAGGTTCTAATGAAAAAATGCGCTAAAGTGTGTAAAGATGTTGTGAACATACTTGTAAATATATCGATTGACATGAGCAAAGAACCAATCTGTTTGATAGTTGCTAAATCCAACAGTAAAAACCAAATCATCATCAGGGTATATCTCTGTATACCGATCCCATAATCCATATTGCCTGAACCTGAAAAAACCAACAAAATACATTTCTAATTATGAAAAAAACCAACATATATAAAAACTTGATAGAATATCGCTATTTGAATGAAATTTAGCTCACCTTTCTGCATTATTTACAACATATAATTGGTTCAGAAGTCTTGGTTGTGCATCAGGAATGAAGAATTCAGAAGCAGTCCTTTCTGGAATTCCTATTTCCCACAGTGTTGGACCATTTCTTGGGGCATCGTATACGAGAGTTTCTACTCTCGTTCTTGATCCTGCTTTATCCATAGCCATGTTAATGTAGTAAAAACTAATATTTACTGCTGTATTTCAGATCAAATACTCCCTCAAATTTTAGTCTGTTTCAAAAAGAATAACACCTTTTTATACTACTATTTGGAAATCTTTAACATCAAGCTTTCCATTTTTTCTTTAATGAAGTGCTCTTATACGCTATAAGCCCCAGAATTGCCATAGCCAATGGCGAAGCCAGGAATTTCGCGAAGGGTGTTCAACATTTAATATACACGTATAAAAAATAACTTTTGACCTATATACACAATATAAGTTTGCATATACACAGTATAATTTTTCGATGAAAGGTGTTCGGTTGACCACCCTTCAATGAATATGGTTACGCCACTTGGTCATAGCATCCTTAAAACAACATGTTAAAAAGGTTTCTTTCTTGAACTCTCTGAATGGAAGGAGTGTCTTATTTATTGACCAATAATTGATGGAAAAATAATATTGACTTTGAAATATCAACTCAATATTTGATGCAAATACAGGTGTAATTAAAACTAATTTGCAAACCTGGGGTGACATTGATGTATGCGTCGTACATGTAATCTCCAATAAATCCAGGGATCCAAGCATACAAGCTATAATTTCCAGGGATGACATTATTAATCAAAAAATAGCCCTCGGTATCTGTTTGAGTCCAAAACTGATAACCCTGAAGGAAAAAAAATACATAAATTTTTTCCAATTACAAGTAAAAGCTGGAAATTCACAAAGGATGTAGTAATTAACCATAAAAAGAGAAAAGAGTTTTAAAAAAGAATAAAAAAGTTTACCTTGTTTTCCATTTGCCATGATCCAACATCTCCTGGAGCAGCTAATCCAATGAAAGCTGAGTTTGCAGTAATAAGCTTATCACTTACATAGCTGCAACAAAAAAGAATTCTAGCTTCTTGATCACCATTTATAATTTAGTCATTTTCTTATATTATAGTAGAGCTATTTTAAGTAAATGTACCTGTCATGAACGAGTAATCTGCCAGTTACAATACCCCGTTGATCAGATCGAACAAAATCCTCCGATAGAGGAAAATTAAATGGCCAATTTTCAGTTTCTATGAACATTTGTTCTTTTGCGTCGGTCCATAGTGTAAGAGTGTCTAGCTCATCAGGTGAAAGAGAGTTTAGGTAGGTAAAAACAGGGCCAAACACCTTTTTCCAGGGCTCTCCATCTCTAAATTTCAGTCCCAAACTCTCTCCAGCATAATGTGTACTAAAAAACATCTGTTAAATATGTTATCGCGATTAATTAGTACTAGATAAGTAAGTAATCTGGTCCGTGTTTGACCAGAAGGATAACGTTAAGTACTCCACATTAACGGCAAATAGAATTGATCAAATTCTGTTATGTGTGACTCATAGTGATCATTTATCAATACTTATATATAATCTGGCCCATATTTGACCATACGGATCACATTCTTCTTCTTAGGTCACATTCGGTTGATATCGGGGAAAAAATGAAAAAATGACACTATATAACAGCTTTAAAAATATTAGCCGAAAAAATGTATATTTTTTGTACATACATACATTGTTGTATGCTATATACAAATTTTAAACATTTTTTCGGTTCCATGATGTAAATAGTTTTGGCTGCGGGCTAAAAGTGACCTTTGCCCAAAAATATTAAGCTTAATGATGATAGGCTATAATTACGTATTTTAGTCGATTATTACACTCTAATTTACTGCACTTTAATTGAGTTTGAGCTTTAATCGCTAGTGTTTTGCACTAATTGTATATTTTATGCCTTGTAGGAATGATTCCGAGCTATATAGATGTTATGGAATGAATTCAAGTGATTTGGAGCTTAAAATCTGAGTAAAAGCCCAAGGATACAAGCCGGGATCGCGTTTGGGGGTCAACGGATGATAGTTAGAGCAAACGAAGACTTCAGTAGGCAGATTGCGCACTGTCTAGTAAAATAGATATAACTTTTTTCTCATAACTCCATTTTGGCTCCACAATATATGGTTGGAAAGCTAACCCAAAGGGCTACAACTTTCACGTTTTATGTTTTTCCAAATTCCAAACGGAACAGGGTGAAAAGTGCGCGCCCAGATGCGCGGTCGTGCTAGTTTTAGCGCGCCCAGAAACAGAACACTTGTCAACTAGCGCGCCCAGATGCGCGTCCAGGTGCGCGACCGCGCTAGTTAAGCCCGGGAAAAGTGTCCTTTTTCACATTGGAGAAGGTATAATTGTTTGGGCTCAACCCTACTTGGTATATATACATAGGAGAACGTTTTTTAGAGTAATTTTTTACCAAGGAAGAGCACAGGGCCGCCGTGGAGGCCGGGTTTTATCTTTTCTTCCACCAACTTAGTAATTTTTATGTTTCTTTGTATGATTTGTTGTTTTGCTACCATGTCTATGTGGAGCTAAACTTCACGTTCTAGGGTTGTGGTTCTTTCATGACTATTGTTATTCGGATATCGATTTTGATTTCTTAGTTTATCATATTGGTTTATTTATTCAATCCTGCACTTAATTATTTGATTGTTTGATCACCAATTTAATACTATCTACGAATCTAGAGTTGAACTCGAAAGTGGGAATTCTAGATTGCATATAGGATTGAGTAGAGCAAGTTCTTGAACCTGGGCCTCGGGGAACGGATTCGCGGTTAGGATAGACATATACCTAATTGCCTTGCTTGGTTGATTTACAGGAATTATAAATGCGTTCTTGTTGATTCTAACTCCATAGACATATAGGCGTTAGGTTAGCTTGAATAGGCGAGTAAGAACTCGACAGATTCTTATGAGCAATATTAACCCTGTCAACCAATAAACTAGGTAAATTAGTTAGTTAATTCAATTGAAGAATACAATAGGAATGTTAGATAGCCCATAACCCTAAATCGTTTTCATTACATTGATATCATAAAAATCTGCTCTTTCTCTATCCAAAGTTCATTATTTGTTTTTATTTATTTTAATTAGTTTAGAATCAAATATTTCTAGGTTTTATTCTTGTTTAGATAATTAGGATCGTCTAGTTTAGTTAATAGTTAATCAAAAGTTCTCGTGGGATCGACATCCGACTTTTAGTCACTTTATTACTTGACGACCGCGTATACTTGCGTGTGCGTTTGGCCGCAACACTTAATATGCACCCAATACACTTTGAAATTCGTAGTTTTTGCACGATAAAAATGACAGCAGTTTATTGAATTAGATGAAAATTTAATCGAAAAATAGTTTAAAAAAATCATTTTTTTTTATTTTTATATATGGATAAGTTGTAAAAGTTGTGCAGGCTAGCCCTTTTTGGACCCTTTTGAAAAATAGCCAGAGTTTGAAAATACGTTGAAAAGTAAACACCATAACAGTGCCATGGATTTCAAACTTAAACAAGTGAAACATCCGAGATACTGCCCTGATTTTAGAATGTTGGCTATTTTCAATGATTATTCAATCTATGACTATTTTTCAATTACAAGTCCAGAAAACGGCTATTTTTTAAATTTACCCGGAGAAGTTACTTACATTGAGGTTTACTGGGCCGGTATGAGAAGTAAGGTCTTGTTTAAGAGGCCCACCAGTTCTGAACTCATCGGTTGGTGTGATCATCCAAAATCCGGTTCGTGGATTTGGGCTTATCCACCCATGGACCCGATTATCCTTGTTCTCACAAGAATATTGATATTTGTCATCAACCTATATACAATATTTTCGAGTAAATAATAAAATTAAAGATAAGAATTAAAAAAATACTTTAGAATTTGAAATTTACCTCTCCTTTGATGAAAGAATTAGTTGGGTTTGTAAGAAGAACAGCTTCTGGATAATCAAGTTTTTGGCCCATTTCACGATCTTGGGCCGTTGGCATAACCCTTTGCCGTTCATCTGAAATTGCCATATATTGGAACCTGCCCCAAAAAATTTAATAATTAATTTTAATTATTTAGAAAAAAATAAATAATAAACCATACCCCGCCACTCGAGTGGGCCCCATAAATGAATTAAAAAAGAATACTAAAAGGCAGCCCGGTGCACTAAGCTCCCGTTATGCACAGGGTCTGCGGAGGGGTCGAACCACAAGGGTCTATTGTACGTTGTCTTAGCCTGTATTTCTGCAAGAGAATGTTTTCACGGCTTGATAAAGAATACTATAATACATAAAATAGGTGACTAAGGGAATTTACCAATGATAGACAATAATAAAGGAAAGAAAAAAAGAGAATAAATAATATTGACATCTATAGTTTTTATATTTACTTACAACTCTTCTTTGAGCTTGAAGACAATTCTTCCTTGGTAGACATCAATATTTGGCCATCCTTCCAAACGTTCCAAAATACCGTAAGAGTAAAATCCAGAACTTCCTCTTAGTATTATAAACCTACGAGCTTAGAAAAAAGGAAAAAATTAAGTTTGGTAAAACTCGATTATTATATATCTTAATTACACCACAACAAATCACAAATGAATCTCTTAAATCACAATCACAATAAATAGTTAATAGCATCATTTTATAATGGATGTTTGACTAAATAGCTCCATTTTCGTCCATAAATGAGTAATTAATGACAATTTTTCTTCTTGGAATAATAATGACATAATAATAATAATAATAATAATAATAATAATAATAATAATAATAATAATAATAATAATAATAATAATAATAATAATAATAATAATACATTCTTAGTGTTATAGTCACATCATTTTTCTCGTTCTTTTAAGAAATTCGGAAGTATTATAAAAGCCATGGAAAAAAGAAGCATTAACAACAGCAAGAGAATGAGGTAATCGAAGTAAGAGGAATAATTAGTAATAGAATAATAAGTGTAAGAAAATACGAGAATAATACTAATGCATTTAACGATTATTATGGCAAAGATGAAGGTACAGAGACTTAAATTACCACCTTTTGTCAATATTCATGGAAAGATGTGAATTATTTAAAGAATCCCAAGTCCTTGTAAATGAAAGCTCCACTTGATTTTCATCTTCCATAATAACATTAAAATCTGTTGCATGAAGTCTGCATATCAGAAATAGAAATTCCTTTTAGTTTATGATAATTTGAAAATGCATTTTACGAATCAAAATTTGTAGGAAAAAAGAAAATAAAACGTACTTGTCAAAAATTCCTGGTTTGTCTGGATTGTTCCAAACAATATCCCAATACCTATTTTCATTTCAAGAATTCAAATAAAATGAATAATGTAAAAAAGAAAATTGAATTAAATAGAATGTGTAAAAAACTTACCCTCTATTATCATCTTCATTTTCATCTTCCAATAAATTATCAATCCCATTGTATTGTATTCCAGTGACCATTCCTCCAGGAATAGAGAAAGTGATGTTGAAAATTCCATTATTAACCACCACCTTTAAAAGAACAAAAAATAAGATGGAAATATAAAAGGGTTTTCTTAAAATAAAAGAATAAAATTTATATCAATTAACTTTATTTCAATTATTCCAAATTAGTAGAGTTGCCTATATGTTCATCAGCCACCATTTTTCATTTTTCTACGAATTTAATCTATGAGAATGAGTAAAAATTAAAAAAAAAAATTATATATAAAAGGAAAGTGGAAAGCTTTAAAAGGTGGTAAAAGAGGATATTACATAATCTTCCAATCTAAGCAATTGTACTGGTGGAAAAGACTGCTCGTCTAATTGGCTGTTTTTCTTATTTATTTTTCTGCAAAACAATTTCCCAAAAAAGAGCAAAAATTAGAGACCAAGCAATAGTGAATTGAAAATGATGGAAATAAAAGAACGCAGGCTTAAACTATTATAAGGACACAGATTAAACACAATTACTAGTAAATGAAGTGAAATTTCTTTTAATGGACCAAAAACAGGTTGTGGTACAGTAATAAATATTCTTTCATCCTTAATCAGAGGTTACAGGTTCGGACCATGGATATGAAATAGCCTTTGTTAGGGAGCGGTTTACCCCAACGTAGGATTTCCTGGTACGAATCTAAATTTATCAGCCCCTAACACAGCTCCCGACTATCCAATCGAAAACTTAAAAGAACTCTTTTAAGGCTAGAAAATTATGTCCCAATGCAAGTATCGAACATCGGATTGAAAACCACGAAAAAATTTTCTTTTAATGCTAGAAAAGACGAGAAAAAGGGCAAGGGCAATGTCTATCATTTTTGAGCCTCTAAATTTAGGGAAACTATAAATTTAGTCAACATTTGGCATAAAGAGTCACAGACACCAACGAAAAGTGACATCTCTCATTCACGGGTTCTCTTTAATTTCCAGTACATTCTATCTCTTTAATATCATTCTTTTTTACCTTTTCGTTTTTAATTAAACAAAAAACATCTGGCTCTAGTTGGTTGAATAGTTATGGAGTTTTTCTTAAGGGCCAGGGGCCTAAGTCGTTCTATTGTTCTCTACTTAAATAAAATAATGTCTTGATTCTATAATGACGTTCCACGTTCTTAACTATTATAATAAGTAGTTATCTTATTTTCTAGGTTAATAGTTCCAATTTTTATAAATAATTACTTGCAAATATATTTTCTATTCTTATAATGAGATTTTTTTCTAAGCTTACTTCCTTTGGTCCATTTAATTAATTTTTTGGTTGTTTTAAGGAATGCACTTTTTAACATTAATTAATAATGAAATGATCATATTAACCTTAATTTGTTCATTGAAAACATAACAAATTACTCCTAAGTTATTTACTCCAAGAGCAACTTTGAAAAAAAGAAATTAAATCCTTCTTGATAACTGAAAAAAAAATCAAATATTGTGGGACTATCAAAAAATCAAGTAAATTAAACCGGAGGGAATAATATATAGCAGCCCTATAAAATGGGGACAGCATTTTTAATAGGGTGATTCCAAGAAATAGCATATACTCCATCCGTCTCATATTAATAGTCGTGGTTAATAAAAATAGTTGTCTCAAATTATTTGTCATTTTAGAAGTTTAAGACAAAATTGATTGTTTTTTTTCTTTTTTTACCCTTAGTAA
Source organism: Nicotiana attenuata (assembly GCF_001879085.1). NCBI lineage: Eukaryota > Viridiplantae > Streptophyta > Magnoliopsida > Solanales > Solanaceae > Nicotiana > Nicotiana attenuata. Next base: position 65,563 of record NW_017670895.1, on the reverse strand, counting down.
TAATTGTTCTTGAAGATAGAGATAACACATAGACAGTGGCAGAGGCAGGAATTCTGCTAAGGGGGTTCAAAAAAGGAATAAGTTAAAAATTTAAAGAGATTGTAGCTAGTGGGAAACTGGGAATTGAACCAATGACCTCATGATAGGTTTGAACCTCCTTGACCACTAAGCCATGCTTTTGGGCTATGAAAAAGGGATTCAAAACAAATATATAGAGGTAAAAATCAGATTTTGCCTTATATATATATAGTGTAATTTTTTGGCGAAGGGGGTTTGGGTGAACACCCTTGTGCCCCCCTAAATCCGCCCTGCACATAGATAGAATAAATATTCAATGAAGAGAGATTACATCTTAAGACATAATTAAGGATAGAATAGTTTAATTCCTTCCCTAATTAATATTTCTTAAGGGGCGTGTTAAAAAGAAAGATAATATGGGACAGAGGGACATAATGCACATTATTAAATGTCATCTCAAGAAGGCCGGAATACCTTTCTTTAAAGTTAAGGGGTTCACATATAAATTCAAAGTGGTTGGAGAAATTAGACGAAGAATGTAAAGAGAGAAAATAAACCCTTTTTTCTCTTCTCTTTTTTCTTTTTGTTCACGAGATCTTATTGTGTGGTGTGAATGTTCAATAGGAGTAAAAAGAAAAACATGATACGATAGGACCATAAATTCGGTGAAAATGTTCAATAGAAAGATGACAAATTAGTTCATATGAGAACAAAAATAAGTGTGTGAATCTGAAAAGGCAAATTCTTAGACCACTTTTCGCCACTCGATCACATAAACAATTGACAAGTGTCAATTGCTCAGATACGTTGCGACATTTTAAACAAGGAGTAATTTTAATTTCTCAGTAGGCAATATATGTAAACTATTGGGAGAAATTTAAAAATAGTCAGATTTACAATTGGTCGTTCAAAAAAACCTCAGTTCCAAAAGTAATCAAAATTTAGTCACTTTTCATGTAAAGATAAATCTGAACGAAAACAATGTTCAAAACCCCGAAAAATATGCCAGTATATTATGCTGGAGTTCCAGCATAAGTATACTTGAACTCCAGCATATTATACTCGAGTTCCAGGATAAGTATACTGGAACTCCAGCATAATATGATGGAGTTCCAACATAAGTACACTAGAACTCCAGCATATTATACTGGAGTTCCAGCAAGTATACCGGTCCAGCATAATATATTGGAGTTTGGAGCACCAGTGCTCCAGTCTCCAATATATTATACTGGAGCCAGCTAAGTATACCGTTGCAGCATAATATGCTGGAGTTCATACACAGGTGCACCGAACTCCAGTATATTATGTTGGACCGGTCTCTGTTACAGCAAAATAGTGGCTATTTTTTATTGACTTAGTAAATGCTGGCTATGTTTGAATGACCAGTCCGAAAACTGGCTATAAATGCTATTTTGACTAAACTATTAGAAGAAATCTATGACTCACATTTCTATTTGATGTGGGACTTTTTAATACTTGGTAAAAGGGCAACCTTGTGCATTTCGTATTCAAGCAAGATCAGGGAAATGATATCGAAAAGATATGATGTAGACAATCTACCTTAATATAAGTATTGGTGTCTTTATTCATAGCTTTTTTATAGTGCATCAAAAAATAAATATTTATATATTAGAAACCTAGTTGACATTAAAAAATTTATTTTCTCATAATGATATTTTTTTTATTGCCAAAATACTTTATGATATATTAAAGACCACAAATCTTTTTGTGTGTCAAAATTCTTTTTAACTGAGAGGGAGGAATGTAGTTAAATGAAACCCATGAGTTTTTCTTTTCTTTTTTTAAGGAAAAGAAAAATACAAAGAGAAAAAGGGAAAGAAAAGTAAGAACAATAAATAAAACAGAAATAATAAATGGAAGAGAAAAAATAAGGTGTTAATTCTCCATCTCACCCTTCAACTAGAAGTTCAAGTGTATTAAGGTACAGAGAATTCCGAAATTAGATTAGCCACTAAACCCAAGTAAAACCCCACAAACAATTTTCAGTTATTAAGATTTTGACTCGTCAGTTGCATCTCAGGATAGTGGATTAGTGGTTAATAATGTTGGAAAAAATAGCGCTTAAATTCCAGCAAAAAAAAAAATTTAATTGATGTTTATTATTTCCATATGTTCAAGTTTTTGTAGTAGAGTTATATGATTTCAATACCGATAAAAGATAGCATATATAAATGAAATAGTCGAGGTAGACCCAAATACCACCTTTAAAAAAAATCAAACGCTTAACTGAGCAAACAACAAGATGACAGAAACAAATATTAAACACACAAAACCTTAGTCTTCAATTTCTTAAATTAATGCAGGTCAAATAGCAGAGTACTAAAAATGAAATTATTATAATAAAACTTAAAGAAAGGGAAAGAATTCTAACTCTCTTGTTAATGCAGATTCAGCCAACAAAAATATCTGAAGAAAAATGCCCAGCAATCCAAGAACACAACTCCATTCTCTCTTCTTCATTTTTCTCACCTTCTAACCAGTTTTTTCACTTCCTGTAAAGCCACATTTACACACACACACACACACACACACACATATATATATATATATATATATATATATATACAGATTAGTTAAAACCAGAATTATTTTCTTGTAAAAAACGAAAAAGAAAAAAAAAAAAATGTAAGAAGAAACAGAAACAGAAAAGACAATGCATAACCTGTGTATAGAGTGTGAAGAAGCAAGACAAGAAGCAAATGTTCTATGGTTTTTTCAGGAATAATTTTCTTGGGATTCTTTAGTATTTTGTCTTGTTTTTTTGACTTGGTTGGG